>NC_056743.1:1286000777-1286300777 GCF_019279795.1 Protopterus annectens | reverse complement strand
TGGGTATGGCAGAGGTCTCCTACCTAGGACATAGAGTGGGGAGTGGTAAGATAAGGCCAGAGCCTGCCAAAGTGGAAGCTATTCAGGCATGGCCTGCACCAGTTACCAAAAAGCAGGTGAGGGCATTCTTAGGGACAGGAGGGTACTACAGAAAGTTTGTTCCCAATTATAGTACCATAGCTGCTCCCCTCACAGACCTGACAGGGAAGAACAGGCCAGATTAGGTAGTGTGGACCCCGGCATGTGAGCAGGCATTTCAGAAGCTTAAAAAAGCTTTGGGAGGACCCCCTGTGTTAGCCGGTCCAGACTACAGCAAAGACTTTGTTGTGCAGGTGGATGCTTCAAACTATGGGGTGGGGGCTGCACTTAGCCAGATTTCTTCAGAGAGAGAAGAGCACCCAGTGGTTTATCTCAGTCATAGGCTCCAACCCAGGGAGGAATGCTATTCAGCAGTAAAAAAGGAATATCTAGCCATAGTGTGGGCAGTACAAAAACTTCAGCCTTATCTGTATGGAAGAAAATTCACTGTGATGACAGATCACAACCCTCTAACATGGTTAAACAGAGCCAGTTAGCAAAATGCCAAGTTGCTAAGATGGAGCCTGGGGTTGCAAGCATATGATATGTAAGTGCAGCACTGCAGTGGGAGTAGCAATGCAGATGGGCTCTCAAGACAGGGATTGGGGTGAGGTACACCTAGATAGACCTGACACTCTCAAGCGATGTTTCTCAAGGGGCACTTGAAAAACTTGCTTGAGTTCCCCGGGGGGGGGGGGGATGTGATGATTGGGGAGATATGGGCGAAGGCTGCCAGCCTAGTCAAACAGAATTTAATAAATAATTCTATCAACTGTATAAATAAATGTAAAATACAGGCTTGTGTTTTTAAATGTAAAAAAACACTGTGAAATGTGGAACTGCAAAATATGTGACAACATTGCACTCTACTGGCCCAGTGAAGCATGTTGTATCCTTTCATGTTAGAATTCAGCCTGAGGGCAGCTGGATAAATATTTCATGTCCATTGTTTTAAGGCTAAAGTTTATGACTAGAATTTAGATGTGGAAGATGCTTTATTGCTTTAGTTTCTGTTAGTATATACATGTGAAATGTCTTCTATTGTTGTACGTTTCTGTGCAGGTGTTAGATTGCTAGATAATGCAGTTTGTGGCCTGAGAACTCAGATCAGGTGTTAAGATGATACAATATGAATACTGGGAAAACCTAAGTGTCAACAATGATGTAATTTTGGGAGGTCCTTAGAGACATGTTTGTTAGTAATGTTTAAATACTATACAAAAGAGACCTGAGGCATTTTGATCTGGACATCTAACTTATCAGCACTCTGCTTATGCTCACAAGTCTCTCTGTTGATCAGTGGCAGTGAAAAACATTGAGCAGCCTGCCTGCCCCTGTGGGAGTGGTTGCTGACTTGAAACTGTAGTTTTATTGGCCATTTTGGGTCAGTTCCAAAACTCCTTCATCTTCCTCTCTTAAAACCTGGTTGCCTCATGGTTTTGGCATCTTTTCAGGCTTGTTGGCTTTTGGTGAAGCACCCACCAAGAGGAGAAAATGCTGAGAGAAGAAAGGAGCCACTTTTGAGATTTTAAGTATTTTTCCTCTGTTTATTTGCTAAGTTTTTTTGCATAGCCGCCTATTTTGAGCATTTTCTGGCTTGATAAACTTGATTTCTGCATTAGTAACTGTATTTAGAGCACAACCTAAAGCTGTTTACTGAATTTCCTGTTTGCACTTATTTTTAAAATTGTTTTTTTTTTCTCAAAACTTGCATTTTACCTGTCTTTGGCCTAGCACTCTTGTGTGGGGTCATTTACTGCACTGTTATAACTTGTTAATACTTGTGAACCTCTGCTATCTCTGAAAAACAAAAACAAAAAAATCATGCTTTTTTCCCACTTTTCTGAGATTTAAAAAAGTTCAGTTACAGGCTTGCTGTTCTTGAACTGTTTGTAAGTTTCTGTGAGGCCATTTTTTGCTTGGGCTAAAGGGAAGTCTCTCTGTTGATCAGTGGCAGTGAAAAACATTGAGCAGCCTGCCTGCCCCTGTGGGAGTGGTTACTGACTTGAAACTGTGGTTTTACTGGCCATTTTGGGTCAATTCCAAAACTCCTTCATATTCCTCTCTTAAAACCTGGTTGCCTCGTTGTTTTGGCGTCTTTTCAGGCTTGTTGGCTGTTGGTGAAGCACTCACCAAGCTGAGAAAACGCTGAGAGAAGAAATGAGCCACTTTTGAGATTTTAAGTATTTTTCCTCTGTTTATTTGCTAAATTTTCTGCATAACCGCCTATTTTGAGCATTTTCTGGCTTGTTAAACTTGATTTCTGCATTAGTAACTGTATTTAGAACACAACCTAAAGCTGTTTACTGAATTTCCTGTTTGCACTTATTTTTAAAATCGTTTTTTTCTCAAAACTTGCATTTTATCTGTCTTTGGCCTAGCACTCTTGTGTGGGGTCATTTACTGCACTGTTATAACTTGTTAATACTTGTGAACCTCTGCTATCTCTGAAAAAACAAAAAAAAAACAAAAAATCTTGCTTTTTTTCCCTACTTTTCTGAGATTTAAAAAAGTTCAGTTACAGGCTTGCTGTTCTTGAACTGTTTGTAAGTTTCTGTGAGGCCATTTTTTGCATGGGCTAAAGGGAAGTCTCTCTGTTGATTAGTGGCAGTGAAAAACATTGAGCAGCCTGCCTGCCCCTGTGGGAGTGGTTACTGACTTGAAACTGTAGATTTATTGGCCATTTTGGGTCAATTCCAAAACTACTTCATCTTCCTCTCTTAAAACCTGGTTCCCTCATGGTTTTGGCATCTTTTCAGGCTTGTTGGCTGTTGGTGAAGCACCCACCAAGAGGAGAAAATGCTGAGAGAAGAATGGAGCCACTTTTGAGATTTTATGTATTTTTCCTCTGTTTATTTGCTAAGTTTTTCTGCATAGCCGCCTATTTTGAGCATTTTCTGGCTTGTTAAACTTGATTTCTGCATTAGTAACTATATTTAGAGCACAACCTAAAGCTGTTTACTGAATTTCCTGTTCGCATTTATTTTTAAAATCGTTTTTTTTTTCTCAAAACTTGCATTTTACCTGTCTTTGGCCTAGCACTCTTGTGTGGGGTCATTTACTGCACTGTTATAACTTGTTAATACTTGTGAACCTCTGCTATCTCTGAAAAAACAAAAAACAAAAAAAATCATGCTTTTTTCCCACTTTTCTGAGATTTAAAAAAGTTCAGTTACAGGCTTGCTGTTCTTGAACTGTTTGTAAGTTTCTGTGAGGCCATTTTTTGCTTGGGCTAAAGGGAAGTCTCTCTGTTGATCAGTGGCAGTGAAAAACATTGAGCAGCCTGCCTGCCCCTGTGGGAGTGGTTACTGACTTGAAATTGTAGTTTTACTGGCCATTTTGGGTCAATTCCAAAACTCCTTCATATTCCTCTCTTAAAACCTGGTTGCCTCGTGGTTTTGGCATCTTTTCAGGCTTGTTGGCTGTTGGTGAAGCACCCACCAAGCTGAGAAAATGCTGAGAGAAGAAAGGAGCCACTTTTGAGATTTTAAGTATTTTTCCTCTGTTTATTTGCTAAATGTTTCTGCATAACCGCATATTTTGAGCATTTTCTGGCTTGTTAAACTTGATTTCTGCATTAGTAACTGTATTTAGAGCACAACCTAAAGCTGTTTACTGAATTTCCTGTTTGCACTTATTTTTAAAATTGTTTTTTTTCTCAAAACTTGCATTTTATCTGTCTTTGGCCTAGCACTCTTGTGTGGGGTCATTTACTGCACTGTTATAACTTGTTAATACTTGTGAACCTCTGCTATCTCTGAAAAAACAAAAAAAAAAAAACAAAAAAAATCTTGCTTTTTTCCCACTTTTCTGAGATTTAAAAAAGTTCAGTTACAGGCTTGCTGTTCTTGAACTCTTTGTAAGTTTCTGTGAAGCCATTTTTTGCTTGGGCTAAAGGGAAGTCTCTCTGTTGATCAGTGGCAGTGAAAAACATTGAGCAGCCTGCCTGCCCCTGTGGGAGTGGTTACTGACTTGAAACTGTAGTTTTATTGGCCATTTTGGGTCAATTCCAAAACTCCTTTATCTTCCTCTCTTAAAACCCTCTTTTGCATGGTTTTGCGCGGTTTTGTGCATAGTGCAACAGTGGGCAGCACCGCCTAATTGGGTTTAAACTATTCCTGGCTCCACAAAGTCTGCTCTTCACTTTTTCCTTTAGAACTGCTCTATCTCTCAATTTAAACACCATATTCTCATTCTAAGGTCCTTCACTGCTCCAATTAATAATCCTACAAGTTAGCACTATAAAACCATAAGCACTACTTACTCTTATACTCTCTACGATTACTCTGTCCCTTATTGATCCGTCTTAAATTCAGTTTCCCTATATTACTCTAGCATGTCCAAAGGTCAGTCAGTGGTTTCCTCTCCAGTCCAGCTGGTGAATCTGGGAATTTTGAGGCAATGTTACAACTGTTTCATGTACACGGACAACCCTCTCCTCCTCCAAACAGGTTCAAATATATGTGAGAGATGCAACTATTTAGCCCAACTGGAAGCTGAGCTCTCTCATCTCAAAACTGGTGTAACCAGTCAGGAGGAGAAGGTAACCTCACACAACACAATTCCAGTATCACATAGTCCCACCACATCAGCGAACCAAACACATAAATACACAAAAACATACTCTGAGGCTCTAAATAAAAATCTACCTAAGCAACAGAGACCTCCAAAGCAGACATCCAAGCAAACACTACCTCAAAACAAAACACGCACAACACATAGCCCACAAAGTCAGTGTGCCAAGCAGCCACAGCCCTTAAGGCTGAATAACACACCTGATACTCTTGTAATAGGTGACTCTATTGTCAGACACACTGACGTCCCACTCACCAGGCTGAATAAAGAGAAGGTCACGGTGAGCTGCCTGTCGGGTGCTAGGATCCGCCACATAACGCAAGCACTCAGGTCACTCCAAAGCAAATACAAATATGACTCAGTTATTGTACATGCTGGTGTGAATGACCTGAGACGTACCTCCCTGGACTACATGAAAAGAGACATAGAGGATCATGTAGCCCAGGCTGTTATGACCCTGACCTTGAGCAGCATCTTGCCCTCACCTAGAATGATGCCATAGTACAAAGACAAAATGATTGATTTTAACAATTGGCTAAAATGTTGGTGTCATTCAAAGGGGATCCAGTGTCTGTCAGCCTGGGATGACATGCTTGACAAGCCATGTTGCTTCGCTAGGGATGGCTTGCACCTGTCACCACTGGGCTTTCGGATATTGGCAAAGGCTCTTGCCACCCCCATAGTGCCTTTTTTAGGCAAGGCTCAAAAGTCATACCCACCCCCATAGACAGCACAAGGAACAAGAAACTAAGGGTAATGCTGCTAAATGCCAGAAGTCTTAACCTCAAGATGCACGCACTCGAAACTCTCCTCAGTATGGAGAACACCGATATCTGTGCAGTGACAGAAACCTGATTCAAGGCTCCAGAGAGCACCCCAGCACTACCAGGCTATACCTCATATCATGCTTTTCGGCCCCAAAACCCAGACCGAACCACAAAAGGAGGGGGAGTTTCCATATTTATCAAGGATATCCACACCTCCAGGTTAGTGGCATTGCACAAAGTATCGGAGACCATCCATGTGCAACTAACAGTGGGCAAGACTGCTTTTCAGTTTACAGCATCCTACAGACCACCCTCTCAAAGTCAGGAATCCCACTCGGCTTTCCTGAAAACATTGGAGAACATGAAGATCTCTCCGAACACCATTATATTGGGCGACTTCAACTACCCAAACATTGACTGGGAGCACTACTCAAGCCCCAGCACCTTAGCCCAAAGGTTCCTGGAAATTATAAACTCAAATGCTATGGAACAACTAGTCACCACTCCCACAAGAGGGACAACATACTAGACCTGATCATTACCAACATGGGGACTCTATGCTCCACACCAGAAGTATATCCCTCATTGGTAAGATCAGACCATAAATTAATCTCACTGGATGTCCACATCCCGACCCCACCTCCAGCCCAGAAAACCACAGTGAAAAACTTCTCAAAAGCAAACTTCTCACTTCTCAAAACTGAAGTGGAATCCTTCAAGGCCCCAGGGCCAGTGGAAACTATGGCCCAAACTGCAGAATCCTATATAAACACATTCTACGGACATCTCCAGGAATGCATGGATCATGCTATCCCAAACAAAACCAAGACCCAATCATCCAAAGGCAGGCGTCCAGTCTGGTGGACCCCCGCCATAAATAAACTGTACAACAGAAGGAGGAAGCTACTACATGATAGAGCAAAATCCCTAATAGGGAAGGCATCTCTGATCAGTACTAGCAAAAAATTACGATCCCTCATAAAATCCTCCAAGGCCAGCTTTGAGAGAAAAATTGCACAGGACACCAAAGACAATCATAAGGCTTTTTCAGTTATGTTAGAAACCTGGGATGCAACTCCCAGACTTGTTCTGAGTTGATTCTAAACGACAAAAAATACACTGAACCCACAGACATCGCCAATATCCTGGCAGACAGGTTCAGTGCAACCCCCCCCCCCCCAAAAGAGCAAGTATCTATCCCAGCAGAGGGCTGTCTCCCAAACATCTCTGATGCTCAGGTGAAGGCTGCCCTCTCCAAAGCAAAAAACACTGCTTCCATGGGACCAGATGGCATCCCAGGTTGCGTCCTACATGAACTCCAAGAGGAACCAATCCCTCAAATAAAACAGCTATACAATCTCAGCCTCACTACAGGATATGTGCCCACAGAATGGCGTACAGCAACTGTAGTCCCACTCCACAAAGTTGGAGCCTCTACGGACCCTGGAAACTATCGCCCCATAAGCCTGACTAGCTTAGTCTGCAAGGCTATGGAGAAGATCATCATGGAGCTCATAAACAAAGACAATGGGGACCTACAGACAATAGATCCTACCCAGTTCGGCTTTGTCAAGGGCAGATCCTGCCTTTTGAACCTGGTTGACTTCTTCGAAACAGTCACCAAAGCCATAGATGAAGGGAAGGTAGTCCACACAGCCTATCTGGATCTTGCAAAGGCATTTGACACAATACCCTACACGGGCATCATAGATAAGCTATCCAGCTTATATATAAACCCCTATGTCACAAGATGGGTCGCAAACTGGCTCAAAGACAAAACCCACAGAGTGAAAGTTGCTGGAGCCATGTCAGACTCGAAACCAGTCACAAGTGGCATCCCACAGGGTTCTGTCCTGGGACCACTTTTGTTCGGTATATACTTTTCCGAGGTACAGGCAAACGTGGGAGGACTATGGCTCACCAAGTTCACAGACGACTGCAAACTGGGTGCCATAATCAACACTCCAACTGACACAAACATCCTTTAAAAAGGTCTCACAGAGACAGATAACTGGTGCCAGCGCCATGGTCTAAAGCTAAATGCCAAAAAATGTATAGTCATACCCTTTGGCAAAAATAATGTGCCCACAAATTACCACATAGGCGGAAACCCATTAAGTACAGAGAAAGTTATTAGGGACCTGGGGACCCAAGTTGATAGCAATCTCTCCTTTGAAAACCACATTGCCAAAGTGGTTAGAAAGACCTTCTACATAGCCCACCTCATCATAAAAGGTTTCACATCTAGATCAAGAGAGGTAATCGTGCCCCTTTATTCATCCCTCATCAGGCCCATCATAGAATACAATGCCCCTTTTGGGATGTACCTTACCCGACACCTGCAGCAATTAGAAAGACCCCAAAAGTATCTCACCAAGAGGATCAAGGGTCTCAAACAGATGCCATATGCTGCTCGGTTAAAAAATCTCCAGCTCTACTCAGTTGTATACCGCCTACTTCGAGGCGATCTATGCCTGACATACAAAGCTATGTCAAATCCAGAATTAATGGACATGCTCCACCTCAGTAAATCTAAATCCCTTAGAGCCACACGCTCGAGGGACTTGAACCTCAGCACAGAAATAAATAGAACTTGCTGGAGGGACAGGTTCATAACCCAGAGGCTCCCTTCGCTCTGGAATAGAATTCCAGTTCATGTGAGGCAGAGCACCTCACTGAATCTCTTCAAGAAGAATCTCGATAGGTGGATGAGGGATCATAGGTTTGTCCCAGGGATTACTCCCGTGTCACTATTAGACAGAGGCACAGTAAACTAAACCTTAAAGGGCACAGTATACTCAAATCAAGGGGTGGCGTAAGCCATACAGAATCGGGCTAGGCTTACAATTGCCTCAGGGCAGATAGCCTAATATGAACCTATGAACCTATGAACCTATGTAAGTCTGTAGCACTGTGATATCTTGTAGGAATAGTTAAAGCTAGTAAAGATTAATTAGGTATTTTTCTTTGAATCCAGACCTGTCCTACTGTATTATTTTAAGTTTCTGTGTGATCTGTGAACTCTTAGATATTTCTATGGTGTAGTAGATTTGTCTTGTGTTTTAATTATTTATTATTAAATATTTTTAAAACCTTCTACCTGTGGCTGGTTTGTGTAGAGATGAAGTATGCTTTAGAGTACATTATATATTTATAGTGTTTACTGTCTAAGCCCTTCCAATAAGCCTTAGACTGTATAGTCACATTACCATTGGATATTAATATTGCACAGTAATAATTGGACACCTTTTTAAGGTCCTTTTAGTAGCTGATATTATTAACTGGGTGGTGGCAGTAATTACTACCGTATAGTGTTGGTAAAGGGGCACAGCTGGAGAATCTGTGTCAGCCTTTCCCATGAGTGTCTATGAAGTTGTATAAATACTTATCTCAAAGTGTGTGTGTATTGTGTCAGCTACTTGGGCAGGGACACGAAGTGTTGGTTGGACAGAGAGGGTACTGGAGGTTCTAGCTTTCCCAGTTAGGCTGAGACCTGGACCCTATAGCTGTGCCAGTGGGGAGACTTATTGGGGACCTGGAGAACAAGGGAGCAACCAGCCCCAGACTGACTGTGATCTCTGTGTGCACTTAAGGGAAATTGTACTTTACTGTGTGTATTAGTTATCCTTTCCTCTTCTCGGAGACAACCTCCCTGGTGTTAGTGGTGAGGATTGAGGCTCCTTGATTGCTGGGCCAGGACAATGTCATCACAGGGAGTAATTATATTAATTGCTAGAGGGGCTTCAATAGTTATAGAAGAGGAATAAAGACAAAAATGGTATCTGTATGGTAGTTAGGGGCTATTGGCAATGGGGAGGAGGATTATAATGGCGTATTTATATTCAACTGAAAACTGCTATTATGTAGCTTAAAAACATTTTGGGAGAAACAATCAGCTTACTGCAGGAAATATTACATATAGGTGCAGACTGGAATTTGATTTGCAATAGTAAGGATGTATCAGGGATACCTAGAAGGGTAACAAAATATGGTAGATTTCTGAAGAAATTTATGAAAATATGTGGTACAGAATTTGTGTATTCAGTACTAGGAACTCTGTCAGAATGTACATATTATTCCCCAAGGTACAATAACTGGGATAGACTAGATAGAAATTAATATATTTCACAGAACATGTGCATTTAACTGAAATCTTTGACACACATCCAATAACTATTTCAGATCATGCATCAAAAAAGCTAAGATAAAAATACAGGGTAATGAAGTAAAAATTAGATACTGGCACTTCCCCACCTACCCATTTGAAAGAAAGGAATTTAAGGAATTGATAGTGAAAATTATTCAAGAGTTATTAGTGATGATAGAAATGTGCTCAGATGTTTTAGCTAGTGACTGGGAAAAAGTGAAAATGGATTTTAAAAATGAGGGTAGAAATCAAAAAGACAGAGATATGGTTAAGAAGTTATAGAAATTACTTAGAGGGGATGACAAAGGTTAAAGTATTGCAGAGTGAGGGGAATATGACAGAACAAGAAGAGGTGCAAATACAGAATGCAAAAGGAAAAAATAAGGGAGTATCTGGATAATATGCATTAGTTTAGAAACATTGCTGTTAACCAACTCATTTTTATAATAACTCCAGAAAACACCGACTTTTAGCACAATGATTTAGACAACAGAAAGATGAAAGGGTTGTCACCAAATTAGGAAACCTATAACGAATAAATAAATAAATAACCAGACATCCTATAGAGGTTTTAGAGATAGTCCAGAATTTTATGAAAATTTGTATAAAGCAAAGAAAGGTGGTAACCAAAAAAAAAAAAAAAAAGAGTACAAATGAAAATATTTTTGTAAGACATAATTATGCCAAGGTTAGAGGTGGACAAGGCTCAACAAGTAACAGTTAAGATAGGAGGTGACGAGATAAAAATAGTGATGTTCATAGGTTCATAGGTGCATACTAGGCTAACAACCACAATAGCCTTTCTAAGCCCAGCCATGCATCCTAAATCTCTGACAAGTTCTGGTATCCTTGATAAGTGTAAGCAGGGGCTTGTGTGGTGAAACATCTACAAGCAGGGGCTCGGGAGATAAAACATTTACAGGCTGGCTGTGTCTATTAGAGACATAGGTGTTAAACCAGGAAGAAAGTTCCTGTTCCCCATCCAACTGTCCAAGTTACACTTGAACTGGGTTAGGGAGGAACTCTGCTAAACATGAATGGGGGGGGGCCTGTTCTAGAGAAGGGGTTGTCTCTGGGATACATACTTGTCTCTATAGCAGGTCCTGTTTTATCACAGACAAGGTTTTAGTCTTTATAATGGGTAATTTTAGTGCTGTTTGTTTTGCGGGTATGCAGGAGGTCCATCAGAATGGGGTCTGACATTGTCTGGAATGCCAGGCATAGATTTCCCCTCAACAGCCTGCAGGAGACACAATTCAGGGCTAGGGCCTTGAGGCTGTCTACACAGGACATGTTACATATGCCTTGTATTCTTTTAGTGAGGAACCTCTGTGGATGCTCCAGTTGTTGGATATGCCTGGTTAGGTTCATACCAAAGGGGGCATTGTACTCAGTGATAGGTTGGATGAATGTCGAATACAATGGGACAATGGCTTCCTTGGACCTAGATGCCATTCCTTTGTTCATAACTTGCACAACATAAAATTATTTCCTCACTATTGTAGACACATGATGCTCTCAGGCTAGATTACTGTCAGTGTGTCCTCAAGTCCCTGACTACTGGGTCAGGAGTGTGTTGTCAGTATGATAGTTACCAGGGGTGGATAGCTTCCTGAGGGATACTATTATACATTTCTTGGCATTTAGTTGTCCATAGCTCTGACACCAGTTCTTTGTCTGTGTCAGCCTTTCCCGGAGAACATTTGTGTCAGTAGGCGATTCAATGAGAACTCCTAATCTGCAATCATCTGCAAATTTAGTCAGCCAGAGGCCATTGGCATTGTCAAAAAGCAGCAGTCCCAAGACTGATGCCTGAGGGACTGTAGTTGTGATTGGCCTTTTTGTAGAGGTGGACTTCTCAGTTCTAACTTCCTGGGTCCTGTCTGTGAGCCAGCTGACTATGCACTGGGTGGCATAAGGGCTTGTACCTAGCCTCTTAAGTTTATCAACAATACCCAAGTGTGATATTGTGTCACATGCCTTCACTAGGTCAAGGGATGCAGTGTGTAAACCATTTTGCCCTCATCCATTGCTTTGGTGAACTTCACAAACAAGTCCACCATGTTGAGTAGGCATTACCTGCCCTTGATGAAACCAAATTGGATTAGGTCCAATGTATGGAGGTTTCATTTATCATCATTGATAATTCCCATGATATTTCTTTCCTTGGCTTTGCATATAAGACTAGTGAGACTTATGGGTCTATAGTTTCTAGGGTCTGTAGATGGCCCACCTTAGTGCAAAGGGATGACTGTTGTTGTTCTCCATTCATGAAGCATGAAGCCTGTTTGGAGGCTACAGTTAAATAGTAGTTCCAGAAGGCCTGATAGGTCATGTTTCATGCTATTTAGAAGGCATCCTCGGATATTATCTGTGCCCATTGATGCAGTGTTCTTGGCCTTAGAGAAAGCATTACAAACCAAAAAAGTGATAAAGATGTGGAAGGTTTTGTTTAACAGTATTTTAAAAGGAGGGGAAGCACCAACATCTTGGAAAAAAGCTGTGGTGGCTATGTTAACGAAAGATAGTACTGATATCACTGAAATGTTCTGACATATGTGTTCGTAAGGAACAAGAAGTTTGTCCTATATAGAAGGCCGAACAAGTGCACCAGGCTAAATATACTACCCAGTCTGTTCCACAATTAGTGAAAAAAGTGATATCATAAACCTTACCAGACATATATATCAGAACATTTCAGTGATGTCCGTAACAAACAAATGACTAATGCCCTATACAGACACTGCATGTCCCATAAGTCTGCCAGGTTTATGTTCATGGTTATAGACAAGATTCAGGGGGACAGGAGTAATAAAGCTGGTTGGCATTCCATCCTAAACTATAAAGAAAAAAAGTGGATAATTAGGTTAAGGGGGCCTTTTTCTCCTGGTCTAAATGACCAATTATAAGTGGGTGGGGATATGCTCCTTATTGGAGATATGATGCAACAGGAAGGGTGCATTAATTAATTAATTATATAAATAATATTCGTGTTTGTGGCTTCTGTCAATATGGTTTGTTCACTGGGGAAGGCAGTAATGCTGAAACCGGTGTGACTTGAATAGATGGAGCTACAATTATCTTTTGCTAATAAAAGTGTGCTTTTAACACTTTGCTGCTGGCTATTTTGTTGAATCCTGAGTTAGGGAAGACATGACTCCAAGTGCAATCATAGCAGTATGGAGGGAAAAGTGTATCCCAGATGACTGGAGAATAAGTATTCTATTGTCAGTATACAAGAACAAAAGGCACATTCACAATCAAAACTGTGAGCAGTATAGAAGTATTAAACTCTTGTTATACTGCATAAAAGTGTTGTAGAAGGTTGTGACATCCCCACACTGTTCCAGTAATCAAGGAGCCTGAATCCTCACCACTGACTCTGGAGAGGGATGTGCACTTGGAGTACAAATGGATACACTCAGTATTTACAGATGCAGACCTCTCAGCATCAAGCACAATTTCCCTTAAGAGCACACAGGACACACACTCAGTCTGGGGGTTACTATCTGCCTCTTCCCAGGTCCCCAGTAGGACTCCCCACTGGCACTATGAAAAAAGTGCTTCGTGTCCCTGTCCCAAGTAGCTGACACACACTCTTTGAGATTTAATTTTCACACACACACACACACACACACACACACACACACACACACACACACACACACACACATGCACACACACTCACACACACACACACACACACACACACACACACACACACACACACACACCTGTGAAAGGCTGGCACAGATTACCAGCTCAACCAACTTTGCCCAGACTATAAAGTAGATTCACTGCCGCCAGTCGTTACTATAAGGCTCTTAAAAGGGTATCCAATTATGCTGAGTGAAGTTAATATTAATACAAATGGTAATGTTGACAAAACAGCAAGGCTTCCAGGAGTGGCCAGAATTATCACCAAATAAAAATGTGCAAATACTCTCAAAGCTTAAATATTTTCTAAAAAGGACTGGCCACAATGAAATGTTTAAATATATTTAATAATAAAAAGAAAATGAAAATACTAAATATATATTTACAGTAAATCACAGAGTTCAAATCACACGAAATATTAAAAATAATATTGACGGATAGACTTATACAAATAAAGAAAAACAATCTCTACTAAGCTTCACTATATTCCTGACTGAATCTAGGAGAATTATTATTCCCTAACAACGTACTTGATAGAGCAATGCAAAATGAAATATGTAAGCAGTCTTTCTAGTCAGGTTCCCCAAAACAGAAAACTCAATACTCACAAATTGCTCTCTGTAAAATATAATATCCAAGATGGCTTGCAGAATGACCTCATTTGGTGACCTGACTCTAGGTTCTCACAGTATCCCAGCTGAGACAGAAATTTAGCATAGACAGCTACAATACACATCTAAATGCTTATGGCAGTGCTTGGGGCATCCCCTTTTTTTACTGAGCTAATGAACAAAGGCTTCTTCCAGACCCACCATTTCCGGTCCTATTTAGCATTGTGGGGGTGACATTTTAATGGTTTAACAGCTCATTTACATTCTCCTTATCTTTCTTAAAGTAACATAGCTGGTTAATGTCGGCTGTCCCAGTATCCTCTATTAAAACATAATTCAGTTACAATAATACATCTACATTTCTTTTCATTCCAGCAGGGTACACTGTTGATACATTTTAATACAAGAAAACCTCACAAATACATTTTCAGCAAAAGTATTTGTACAAATCTGTACAAATAGGTTTGATATACAAATGACATACAGTATAATTATTTACAAAATTCCAGCTAGCTGTGCTGGCACAAGTCATACATCCACTGCCCTACTTCTCCTGGCATGACTGGCAGTACATCTATCATCACACCTCTCTCCCCTTTACAGACTCAAGCTAGTTTTTCAAGTGACCCTTGAGAAACAAGGTTTGAGAGAAATAAGCCTATCTGGGAATATGTTACCCCATTCCCTGTCTTGAGAGCCCATCTGTGTTGGCATTGCTTACCCCACTGTGGTGTTGTACTGTCATATGCCTGCAGTCCTATTCTCCACCTTAATAACTTGGCATTTTGCTGGCTGGCTCTATGTAGCTGTGATGCCCGTGCATTGGCTCAGTAATCAAGGAGTCTCAGTCCTCACCACTAGCACCAGTGATGGATGTACACATTGGGAAGGATAACAAGTACACACACAGTAAATTACAATTTCCCTTAAGAGCACACAGAGATCACAGTCAGTCTGGGGCTGGTTTCTCCCTTTCTCTCCAGATCCCCAATAAGAGTCCCCACTGACACAGCTATAGGGTACAGATCTCAGCCTAGTGGTCAAGCCAAAAACTTCAGCACCCTCTCTATTCAACCAGTGCATTGTGTCCTTGCCCAAGTAGCTGGTATGCACACCCACTTTAAGATATGAGATATATACAAACACACAGACACTCCTGAGGAATGCTGGCATTATGCCCCTTTCTGCCCAGGCTATAAGGTAGTAATCCACTGCCACCAATCACTATTTATCAGTTACTAAAAATGCTCTTCCCAAAGTGTGACCAGTTTCACTGTGCAATATTACTGTTATCCAAATAGTAAGTGTGACCCAGGGCTAAAGCTATTGGAGTGGCTTAGACAGTATCACCAAATACATGCAATATACTCTAATAGCTTAAATTACCTTAACAAAAAACAGCCACAGTTGAAAGGTTTAAAGATATTTAATAATGCTAATAATAATAATAATAAAAACACACGACAAATCTTATTACTTCAGCACAATGACATTACAGAGTTCAGAAATCACAGGAAATGCTTTAAAATAATACTATAGAATAGTCTGACATAAATATAGAAAACAGCTAGACTAATCTGGCTATTTCTATCTATCTCTAAGATAAATCACTGTTCTAAATAAACATCTTACTTACAGAGCAAAGGCAGAGTGCTGGTGAGTTGATGTGTTCGGGTTCAGACAAAATCCAAAATGCTTAATTCTCTCTCTCACTCTCTGAGAAAGTCTTAAATTGATAACACAGTACTGCTGAGTCATTTAACATTACATCATTCTTGACACTTCTCTGGTTCCCAGGCTAACAGAAACTCAAATTTTACATTTCTTAGTAAGCTGCACCTGGCCAGGAAGCCACAGCAATAAAATACATTATACATGTAAAACCTTAGTAATTGTGTCTTAAATCAAGACAATAGAAAGAAATTCCTGGCCCAAAGATCAAACAGTCATACAATGCTTGACTTATCAGCTTTCTTCCAACAGAGTGCACTGTGGTTACATTTTTGAAGCTTAGTACAACATATAGTTTAACCATAACATATAGTTCTCTACATTTGTAAACCAAGCCTGTGGATTATATTAATATTTACAAATGACATAGAATTATCTACAAAACTCTATCTTGCTAGGCTGGCAGCTTTCACAGTAGCTATGTTAAGGGATTGTGGTCTGTAACTACAGTGCATTTCCTTCTATACAGATAAGACTGACATTTCTGCAGTGCCCATACTATGGCTAGACATTCCTTTTCTACAACTGCATAACATTCCTCCCTGGGTTGGAGTCTATGACTGAGATGTATCACTGGGTGCTCTTCTCCTTCTGAAGAAACCTGGCTAAGTACAGCCTCCACCCCATGGTTTGAAGGATTCTTTGCTGTAATCTGGACTGGCTATCACGAGGGTCCTCCCAAAGCTCCTTTAAGCTTCTGGAATGCCTGCTCACATGTTTGGGTCCACATTACCTTATCTGGCCTGTTTTTCCTTGTCAGGTCTGTGAGAGGAGCAGCTATTGTACTATGATTGGGGACAAGAAGAGAAATCAGTGGTATCCCTCGAAGTCTCAGAAAAACCTAGTATGCAACCTATACTGGGTCCAAAATAAACCAAGAAGAAACTTGCAGTGTGGAGGGTGTGATGTTCTCTTCCTAAATTATGTTATGTACTTAGTTCACTTAATAAAAATCAAACTGTAACATATAACTATAAAATATGTGCTCCAAAATAATCAAATAGAAAATAGTTGGTAGTCCACAGTTGAGTAAAAATGGAATATCCTTTATTGAAACACACAAACAAATGATCCTAGTTGAGTATAATGAAAATCATAAAAACATTCCTTACATATAATCAGGTTGTTTGAAGCAAGAGCGTAGTTACAGGGGGGTTGTTCTGTTAAGAGCAAGAAAAGCATTACAATCATTCCTTTAGCCAAGTCATCCTTCCCCCTTAACACCATATTGTAACCAGAGACTGTGCTAACTAAAACTGAATCTAGAAAGCTAGAGACAAATTAAAATCGCATTTGTATAGGCTAACCAACTAATCAAAACCTTATTAATTAGGAAACCATGCTAACTAAAAAATGACTGTCTGACTAACAAAAAGATCTACCAGAATAAATATTAATAAATATACAATTTTTAAGAAAGATAGCTTTTGTGTCAAATAAATACTTCATCAGGTTTGTGTGTCAAAAGCAAATCATAATATGAATGAACATGTGTATAGCTATACAACTGAAAGCCTAAGTAGGATGGAAAAACATAAAAATAATCGCTGAGCTGGAAATAAAATGATAAATGTTAAAAAATAAAACACTAAGGCTGTGGGATCTGTTAAAGTGTGGCATCTAACTAAGAAAACAATTAGTTTGAGAGTTTGAGAGTGTAAGACTGCACTTAACAGTAATTGCAACCTTTAAAAGAAAGACTAGGCCCATGCACATTGTGTGCACTATCAGACTTTCACTGCCTAAAAAGAAAAAAAATGTAACAAAAGTGTTCAGTTTAAAACCTAAAGTAGCATTTAATGTGGAGCCATCAAAAATGATTAATGTATACATGAATCACCTAAAATATGGTGGAATGGGCCTAGTCCTTTCACCCAAGGGAATCTAGCCTGTTCTATGTGATACAGCTAAACTCTAATGGGGAACAAAATCTTCTTTCTGGGAATAGATTCTAGTATCTTTGCTGTACACTAGCAGGAATGACCTTTTTTATGAAAGAGCTGCATTAGATTCTTTTGGCTGAGCACAGTATCATGTCCCTTCATCATAGTCCATTCAGCAGTGGTGGCTGGTGACTTCAAATCAGAGGGGGGCTGCAGGAGTGGGTGGAGCCAATGAGAAGGAGTGTGGCCAACTAGAAAGGGGTGGGGCTATGCTAAAAAACACAAAAACTGAGAGTTTAATTAAATACGCTGAACTGGGTGCCAAACCATCATTACGAGAGTCCAATCAAGACAAATGAAGTGCAGAAGGAAAAAAATATTTCAATGCATTAGCTACATGACAGCTTACTTAATATCTAGATGGAAACAGGTTGTGAGGCTTGAAAAAAAAAATACTTTTTAAATACATTACTGGAATGCCAGTCAAAATCTTGTATAAAAAACAAGCAGCACTCAACTCAAACCACTTCTCCTTGCACTGCAGTTTTAATTATAATTTATATTCAGCTTTATAAAAGTACCAAGTAACGTGCTGAAAGTAGCAATCTCTGTGATACCCCCACTTGTAAAAATGTTTCTTATCCAAAAAAAGACCTGCTGCCTGGCAAAATCTATCTATTTGGCTCATGGGGTAAACATGATCAAAGTAAAAAATAAACAGCAAACACGAAACAGGCTCAAGATAAATTGTTTAAAGGATTACTGCACAGGTTATGGACCACACATGATAGATTGGCATTCTGTTTAGTTTACAGGTAAAGGCTGCAAAGATGACTGCAAATCTCCAACAATTGTAATGTGGCTCTGAAAATACTGTAATCCTGTCCTTTATTACAAATGCTGTCATATGCATTTCAGTACCTAAGGCTTATATGCTATCTAGTTATGTAAATATTCTCTGCATGGCAACAACAAAAAGGCTTTCAATGTTGGTAATTCTTTAACAGTATGCTTATTAAAGCGTACTTGCATTTTACAATCTCAGACAAGCTTACCTGATGGTCATTAAGCATTGCTACTTAAACACAGACCAACAGGTACTGCAGCAGCATGCATTTTCTGAATAAGAAGAAGCATAAATCAACAGTATAAAAATATGACAGAAAACCAGAACATTCTGCAAAATCAAGGACAGATGAAAAGTCACAGTAGTACTTGTGCCTACCTTGAATGGGGGATACTCTGCACACTTACACTGCATAACTGCTTCTCACCTTGCTTGGACACTTCCAGAGTCACTACATGGGGGAGTGGGGTACAAGTATGTCACAATTTGAAATGTCTCTGGCTGACGGTGATGGCCCTGACACATTTTTCATACCTCTCAACCTCAGAGCAAGAAATCTGTACAAAGCCATAAAGTGGGACAAAGGCCCAAAAATAAGGACAATTTTAAATATAGCTCTTATAAATTTAGAAAGATATCTTGCATTAGTATGCATTTTCTGAAGGGTATGAAATCTGAAACTCAAATGTCTGTCATTATTTTCTAACTTCAGTCTTTATTGATTTGCCACTAATTTGCCAGAAAACCACACTTTTATGAAAAATGGACCAAAAATGTGATGCACAAATATAAAATCGCCACACAGTACAGTTCGGAACCCATCAAAGAAGGGACACTTTTTAATATTAGTACTGTTAACTTGAGCCACTGTCAAAATAAGAATCTATATGCATTTCTGAAATTAAAAGTAATCTTTAACTCTGATCATTACAATTACTTATTAATTCTTAACACTCCATGATTTCTTCCAAATTTCCCATTTTGCGGAGGGATAATTAGGGGGAGAGCAACACTCTGAGCCAAAATCAGGGACAGTTGAGAGGTTTGAATATATTTTTCCAGTAAACAATGAAACAAAATGCATGCACTAATAATGACAAAACGTCCCGATTCAGAACATTTCCAACATAAAAGTCTACTCAAATTTCTACAATCCACTAGTATCAGTAAATATGCACAATCTCTGCAGAAGTAAAAGTCATCTAAATAATTCCACATTAAAGAGATCTGTAATTAATTAAGAGGTTGCTGCTAGCAAACAGCTTTATATTTCATTGTTTTATCTTCAAATAAAGTGCCTGTTGCCCTTGAGGAATACATTGCCTGTGCTCCATTAAAAATGATAAGCTAGTAATATTGCAATAGGGAATGGATGGCAAAGTGATAACAGGTTCATAGTTACTAGGTATCTCCACCAAAGAGGACATTCTCAGGACTGCAGCATCCACCCCCTTTAAAAGTACAACACAGTACAGTATCGGCAACATATTTACATACTGTGGGGAGTAGAACCCACAGCCTTCTGCATCAAAAGCAAGTACACTACCTGTTATACTATTAACAGTACAAGCAGACTCAACATAAGCAGCACTAAACTTCTCTTCCCCTGAAGCTCTCAGCTCCTTGAAAATCCACTCAACACTCAACTGTATCATCAAATTTGCAGCATAAGAACTCTGGAAAAAGCCAAAGCCCAAAAACCAGGGACACATTTTAAACATTGCTTGTATAATCTTGGAAAGTTGCTAGAATAAAATGCTGTGTTACCACCATGCATTTCACTGCCAAATCTTGAACCCAAGACCCTGTGCACTATAGTCAGAGCAACATACCACTATGCCAAACCAACTGTTTCTTGAAACATGAGAAGACTGAAACTTAAAGGCTATTATTTAGTGAATTCAGTTCTCATCATAGCTCTCAATCTCTTAGCATAAAACACCTGGACAAAGCCAATAATGGGGGAATATAGCCCCAAAAATAGGGACACATTTCAAATATTGCTCTTATAAGCTTAGAAAATTGCTAGAATAAAAGTTTTTTACCCAGAAGTCTATGCAGTTACTCTGCCTTCCTAACTCCCCCTCAAAAAAACTTTTCCTACTCAGTAGAATATTCAACATACTTATGCTGCACTCTTATCCCTCTTCTCTTTACTGCTACCCTAACACTACCCACTATTTTCCTTTTACTTTCATTTCCAATCTGTCCTAGTCTACCTAGCTGAACAAACATATTTAGCCATCAGTGTAGGTTAACTGTAATCTGTTTTGAAATTGCATACTCAACATACAGTTTTCCAAAGGATGTTAAGTGTTACCAGTATTGTTATTGTATACTTGCTGTCAATTGTTAAATACTCTTCTTCATGTACTAGAAACAATTTTCTCTTTTTTGTAAACTGTACATATTTTTGTAATCATGGAGCTTTTCTCCCCAGGTCTCCACTGAAAAAGGGCCTTAGCCCAGATGGACTAACCCAGTCAACAAATGTCAAATAAAATAAATAAATAAATGTTGTGTTACCATGTACTTTCTGAAGAATATGAAGTCTGAAATTCAAATGCCTGTCATTATTTAGTGAATTAAATCAAGAAAACCACAGATTTTATGAGGAACAGAACAGAACTAAAATATGAGGCAAAATTTTGAGCAGTTTTCACAAGTGATGGTAGGTAGGGAATTCAGGCTCTTGCTACCTGCGCCCAAGGTACAGGGTTTGAGCCCGAGTTATTCTCTAACAAACGATGTTACCTGAGTCTGTCTGGCCACCAGGTATATTTATCTGGGGGATGTTTTACACACACGCACACACACACACACACACACACATACACACACACACACACACACACACACACACACACACACACACACACACACACACACACACACACACACACACACACTTAAACTTACCTAAAGGCTACTATCTTTGTTGAAGAAATAATAAGTCCCACAGTCCCAGCTCATATCTCCGTTGAAGAAATAAGTCCCAGTCACGATGAGAAAGGAAAGGAAAATGTACCTATTGTCCCACAACAGCAGGCTGGATATCCAGCCTGCAGCCATTGCTGTCCGGACTCCTTCCAGTCTATGCAGTTGTAACCGCATAAACTTCTGGGTATTTCTGTAGTCTGCTGCCTTCTGCCTAATCCGGACTTCTCTTAAACCAGTCCGGATTCTGCACGTATGTGTGTGTGGATGTTCTTCATGTTTCACTGTTGCAGTCATCACATTTGTATTATCTCTGCCGGGTAGCCCTCAGCCAGCCCGAATACCAGAGGCTTAGTATTTCTGCCTCAGTTGCTGTCGCTTCATGACTGACATCAGGTCATTAGTAGTATAAAGTAAAGCAGCTGATGCCATTACATCAGTCTTTCTTGCCATGGAGCCCAAAACAAAAGCAGTTTGCACGAGTGCCGGTTGGCCACTACCTGAGTTTCATCTTCTGAATTGAAGCTGAAGTCTTCTAAAGCTAAGTACCCCATTGGGGATCCTTTTTTCTTGCACTAACCGATGTCAGAAAAAACTTAACAATTGTCTTGCCTGTGGAAAGCAAATACCACACTGAGACTTTCATTCTTACTGCATCACTTGCTTAGGCCCAGACCACGACGTCCCCCGCTGTTGCTTCTGTGCTTTGTTCAACATCAGAATTATATGTCGTCGGACCTTTATCATAGCTAGATATTTTCGCTTACAGTCCTTGAATTCTGATATGTCTTCAGTAAGCCATCCGACAGCAGATCTTCTGAAAAAACGTAAAGATAAAGAGAGAGACAGATTGCACAGGTCCAAACCTACAGACGATGCTCCCATTAAGCTGTCAGTTCTCTGGTCATCAGTGAGGCGCTTTTGCAGCCCCTGATGCCCTCTTCTGTGGATTTGCAGGCCGCTACCAAGACATATTTGGAGTCCGGTATGCTGCAAAACTCTTCTTCGACTAAGGAACCTTGGATGGGTCCGGAGCCGCTGAGCAGGCACCAGCTTCTGAGGAAGACCTTCGCACTACCAATTCTCGACACAAACCGATGACTTCTTTGGTGACTACCGTTCTTTCAGAAACTACAGAGTTTCTTAGGCCCAGGTTATGAACCACACCCAAGAAACCAACCACCCAATCTCAGGTACCTGCTTCCTTGCCTCAGTCTCAAATGCTTAAAATGGCAGAAGACATTATCATGCTGAACAGGGGAAGCCAAGATACCCCTTCCAAAAGAAAAAGAGATCTATCCCCTGTAGTTTTATCTGAACAGGAGTCCGATGACTCTGATGCATCTGAGTATGAAGACATGCACCCCTCTCTGCTTATGAGGATTCTGATGCAGAGGATTCCATTCCTTCTGCCTCTCCCCCAAAGGATTTTTCCTTTGGGGAAACCCTTCACACCTTAAGGGAGCATTTCCAATGGGAAAGTCAGGACTACCCTCAGTCAAAAAAGACACTCCGGGAATTCTTAGATCTTCCACAGCACAGACCCTTGGCCATTCCCCCAGTCCTGGATCTTGTGGAGGATGTTTTTCTGGAATCCAGCTTGACTCCTGACACCCTCCCTCCTGCACCCAGAAAACCAGACAGGTATTACAGAGTCCGTAACTCACAGAAATTTCTTTTTAAAAATCCTACTGCTGACCCTGAGGTAATTTCTCAAGGGCCTAAAGGAATTAAAGCAACCTCTGCTAAGAATTCCACCCCCTTAGATAGGGATTCCCAAGCACTAGACAGATGGGGTAAAAAATTATACACTTCAGCTACCCTTGCTATCAGAGCAGTAAATTGTCAGTTCCATATGCTAAAAGTTCAGCAACATACCCTGGAACTCTTCAAACAAAAAGTGTCTTCCATTCCTGCTTGTGCAGAATCTAAAGAGTTACAACAGTTAATGCATTCTGCAAGTCAAGTAACTAAACACACCTTGAATTGTGGATTTGATGCCCTAGAAGCTTCTTGCAGGGCAGCAGTCACCGGTTCTGTTCTTAGAAGGCATGCATGGCTTGAGGAACAGCTATTGCCAGACCATGTTAAATCTAAATTATTGGATGCCCCCTTGCACAAAGACAACTTATTTGGCACTAAGCAGAAGGGGTCTTAAAAAGGATGGAAGAAAAAGCAAAATCTATGCAGACAGTTAAGAATTTCTTACAGGTCCAGCCACCTAGGTTCAGCAGGCATTGTCCCTCCAAGCACTGGTCCTTTCCAGCTCCAACCAGGTCAGTTCAGCCCAGACCCCGGAGAACCAGACCCTACAGACAGCAGCCACAGGGAATGCAGAGATCTAAGCAGTAGACTACCTCCACTTCAAAACCAGGGAGTTCTAAACCACCACCTTATGGTAAGAACTCACAATGACTCTCCACCCCTCCCTCTGCCCACCCCCACTTACCCCTGGGAGGAAAACTCTCCTTTCATGCAAACACCTGGGTCCCCATTACCAGTGACCACTGGGTTCTCAACATAGTGTCCCAGGGATACATATTTTCTTTCCACACCCTTCCAACTCCAAAAGTGTTCCCAGATCTACCTCAAAACCAGTGGGCAGAGGCGCAAAAGCAAGTCCTTTCCCTGCTCTTGTTGAGGGCAGTAGAGCATGTTCCTGCAGAACAGAAAGGCCAAGGTTTCTACTCCAGATTTTTTCTGGTACCCAGAAAAGAGGGCACCTGACACCCCATCCTTGATCTGTCCATTCTAAACAACTTCCTGGTGATCCCAAAATTCAAAATGCTCACTCTCCAGCAGCTGCTAACCATGCTGTCCAAGGATGCTTGGCTAGCTACCCTAGACCTAAAGGAGCCCTACCTCCACATTCCTATCAGGGAATCATGAAGGAAATATCTCCATTTCAGGGCAGGATCTCAGCACTTTCAGTTCTCTGTGCTTCCCTTTGGCTTATTATCTACTGCCCCAGAGTTTTCACAAAATGTCTGGCTCTGGCCACTGCCTTTTGCAGACAAAGGAATATCCAGATTTACCCATATGTTGACGACTGCCTAATTCAGACAGACAGCCAGGAAAAGCTGCTCAAGCACCTAGCCTTTGTAAAGTTCCTACTTACCTCCCTAGGGTACACAATCAACAAAAAGAAATCCAAACAGGTACCCACCCAAAGGATTATATTCCTGGGAGCAAGCCTGGACACAGCATCCCAGATGGCATTCCTTTCACCAGAAAAGCAATCTTTCCTGACAGCTTACTTCTCTCAACTAGCCACCAAACACCAACTGTCTGCAAGGAAAATACTGCAAGCTCTGGGGCTCATGGCATCTTGCATTCTATTCCTTCCATATGCCATACTGCATATGAGGAAACTTCAGTGGTACCTAAAAAGCCTTTGGTGTCAACACTCTCAAGACCTGGAGACTCTTATACCTGTAATAACTTGCCCTCAACAAAGGGCTATCTTTCTCACCACCCCATGCCACCCAGACCCTCACCATAGATGCATCAGATTACACCTGGGGTGCACACCTGGATGGCAGGTGCATACAGGGCCAATGGAGCCCACAGCAAATCCATCTGCACATCAACCAAAAAGAAATGATAGCTGTCCAGCATGCCTTGATAGCTTTCAATTCCCTTCTCTATCCAGGGGTTCTTCTGATCAAAACAGACAACACAACTGTGATGTGGTATATCAACAAGCAGGGAGGGACTCAGTCCTACCTTCTATGCAGGCTGGCCATGACCCTTTGGCACACAGCCTCTGCCATGCAACTCCACCTGTTAGCACAATTCCTACTGGGTTCTCTCAACTCTGGAGGACCACTTAAGCAGAAATCTTCTGGACCCACATGAGTGGTAGCTCAAGAGAAGAACCTTCAACACTAATAACTCAGAAATGGGGCACCGCAAAAGTAGACCTCTTTGCCTCCCACTCCAACCACCAGCTCAGCAAGTTCTGCACCAGGGAGCATCACTGCATGGCTTGAAAAATGGATGCCCTGTCTTTCTCCTAGGTCAATCTATCGGTCTATGCCTTTCCTCCACTACCTCTCATCCCCAGGGTACTGCTCAAAATAAAGGAGGAAAAACCAAGGACAATTATTAACGCTCCAGACTTGCCTCGCCAGCACTGGTACCCCTTGCTGTGCATCCTGTCCCTCTGCCTACTTGGCATCTCCCACAGATTCCAAACCTCCTGACCCAGAGGGAAGGAGAATTCATGCATCCCCAATTGCAGACACTCAATTTGGCAGCTTCGCTTATTCCCTAACCCCTGATCAATCTGTCAACCTCAGCAGACAGGTTCTAGATGTTATACTTGAGGCCAGACACCCTAGCACTAGGAAGTCTTATGCTGACAAAATGGAAAAGGTTCTATGTCTGGATTCAGGCTAAGGGAGCTGATATGGCACAGCCCTCCCTCCCTCTCATCCTGGGATTACTTAGCTGACCTGCTACACAGTGGACTCTCCTTTTCCTCTATTAAAATTCATGCCTCTGATATCTCTGCTTATTTTTCCACTGAGCATCCCCTTTTTTCACACCCTCCAATCAAACAGTTCCTAAGAGAGGCTAGCAACTTGTGGCCTCCAAGAAGAGCACCAACCCCAGCTTGGGACCTTAACTATGTGTTGGAAAAGCTCTCCCTCCCCTTCTTCGAACCTGCCTCTTCAGCAGAGCTAAAATTTCTCTCTTGGAAGACAGCCTTCACTTCAGCTAGAAGGGTGTCTGAGCTGCAAGCACACGTGGCTGTGGAACCCTTCATCATCTTCCATGCTGATAGAGTATCCCTCAGGACTAACCCATGCCTCATGCCCAAGGTGTTGCCCACTGTGGCTCTCAACCAATCCATTCATTTGCCCACCTTTTTCCCTAACCCACAGAACAAGGGGGAAAGTATCATGCACTCTCTAGATGTGCACACACAGCTCAGATTCTATCTAGACAGGACCAAATCATTCAGAAAGTCTGATCAATTGCTGGTTAGCATTGCTGCAGGGGCACAGGGCAAAGCCATTTCCAAACAAACCATCTCCAAATGGATAGCACACTGCATCCATTTCTGCTACAAACAACATGGAAAGCCTCCCCCAAGGGGGTCAGGACTCACTCCACCAGAGCAGCCTCCACCTCTGCAGCTTTCCTCAGAGGAGTCCCCACCAAGGACATTCTTGAGGCTGCCACCTGGACATCTGTTCACACCTTCACCAAACATTACCACCTGCCTATCTTCTCCAAATCCAGGGCAGGGTTTGCCTCTGCAGTCTTGCAGGACAACCTAGCCAGCCCCTAGTTTCCTTGACTACCTCCACCCTTTTTTCCTCAGCTTTGGGAATTAATCCAAATGTGATGACTGCAAAAGTGAAACATGAAGAACATAGTACAGTTGTGTACACTTACCATAAATGTAAATGTTTGAGTGTATTCACTGTTGCAATTCTGGTTTCCCTCCATCCATCCCCCCTCTTCTTTCTTCTCTTTCCTTACAAGGGACATATTGGTATTTACTTTCTACTGGTGGGGATCTTCCACCAGAAAAAAACATGCTTAGTTGTTCAGCAAAAATCCAAAAAAAAACACACGAAAGTCACCACACGTCAGGATTTAATGAAGCTTTCGGGTCTACACCCTTCCTCAGCATATAAAAAATACATCCATTCATTACTTTTAAATAGAGGATTAGTTCTATCACATGATTAAGCCAGCCATACAACACTTAAAGAGAACATAAGCAATTAACCTATCCAAAGCATTAACTAAAATCTAACTTTTATAAACATTCATTAATAAAAATATTAATATTATTACAAATAGAAGACTAATTTTACATATACAAATATAAAAAATATATAAAAAATATATACATATAGAAAATAGCAGGGCTACAAACATTCAAATGTATTGTTTTTGCCTTTTAATCAGAATTGGTTTTATACTAACAGCACTATTAAGACCAGGTGGTTTATCTGCTTGTAAACAAACTATCCATTCATATTCCCTTGTTTGTAGATAGTTATCTTGATCACCTCCCCTTAATCCTAGTGTTAGCACACAAATAACTCTAAATTTAAAAGTGTGCTTTGGGAAGTCCATCACATGCCTATACAACCCATTTGTTTAAATTTTTCTTTTTATTTTGGACTTGTGCTCTATTATTCTGTCCTTTAGTTTCCTACATGTTTTTCCCACATAAAATACATTACATTGTATGCACGTTGCTAAATAAACTAATTTCGTCGTATTACAGTCAGCCCTACATTTAAAGGTGAACTCTTCATTTGTTAAGGGATGCTGAAAATATCCTATTGTTTCATATATATCCATACAACAAGTGCAGTTATGACATTTATATGTCCCTGTTTTAGTTGGTATATTCTTTGGAACATCAAAAAAATCTTTATAACAGAGCATCTGTTTTATTGATTGCCCATTCCTGCAGGCAAATCTCGGTCTCAAGCCCAGAATATCTCTCAGTTCAGGTTGGGCCATCAATATCACCCAATTCTTTTCAATAATCTTACGAACTCTTGTAGTATTAGTATTATAGCTAGTGACGAACCTTACAACATTATCTTTTATTTTATTTTCACCACCTTCTGTTATTTGATCTTGATGTTCCGTGTTTGTAAATCCAAAAATAGGTCTATATACATTCTTTCTTCCTTGTATAACCTCATCATATACTTGATTCACATCTGTTAACAAATAACCACTTTTCACAAATTCATCCTTCATTTTATTAATCTTCTCTATAAAGCTATTTTCCTCAGTAGTAAGTCTACTAACCCTTATTAATTGCGACTTTAAAATTCCCTTATAAATATGTGGTGGGTGCATACAATTCATCTTAAGGTATCTTTCAGCATATACTTCCTTCTTATGTACCCTAGTTTCTACTCTATTATGCTTTTTCTGGATACTCACATCTAAAAAAACTATCTCATGTGATGAGTATTCCATTTTAAACTCGAAAAAAATCTGTAGTGCCATTCAGATACTGCACAAAGCTCTCTAATTCAAATACTGTCCCTGTCCATGTAAAAAAACAATCATCTACAAATCTACAGTAGCTATTTAACAAGTGGCTAAATCTATTAGTTCCATTCATTACATATTCCTTTTCCCAGATATATAGCACCATATTAGCAAAACTATTGGCCACTGATGTTCCCATGGCCACCCCGTTTAATTGTTGATATGGCGTTCCATCAAAAATAAAGATGTTTTTTGTCAACACTAACTCAAGTAATGAACATATATTTTCTATCTCACGCGGTTGTAGTGTAGATTCCATCATTAACAATTTCCTAATAGCATCTATTCCATATTCTATTGGGATGACTGTAAATAGTGATGCTATATCCAATGTAACTAACAAAAAGTTCATCCCTACTTCACTTTTTCTATACCATGTATCAAACTTTTCCAAAAAATGCTGTGTATCCTTTAGTATGGTGGTACATTTGGGTAAGTACTTAGCCAACATTCTTTGCAGGTATATAGATATAGGTTCTGTGACCCACCCTTTATCTGAGACTATAGGTCTCAAAGGGGGGTCACTCATAGATTTATGTAATTTTGGTATTCCATAGATTTGGGGAATTTTAGGGCATGGGACAGTAAAGTAAGTTAACAATTCTATAGAAATATTATGTGTTAAATGCATGTCATACACTGCTAAATTCACTTGTGCTATATGATTCTTTACATCTACAAATTATATTTTCTTGAAATTTGAATCATCAGACAAAAAATTTTTAAACTTATCCATATACCATGCTTTGTCCATTATTACTATGGTCCCTCTCTTATCCGCTTGTTTTAATATTATGTTCTCATCCTTCTTTAATTGTTGAAGCGTCCTATAGTCAGTATAAGACAAATTAAATTTGCTTTTATTCAATTTCTTGATCCTTTGGTCAGCATATACATTTCTAAGTTCTATTTCCACTAATTCAGAAAAAGCCACAATTACTGGTGAAAGTTGTGGTATAAACGTACTCAATTTTCTAAAAGTTGAGTGAATATCATGCATCTGTTTAAACATTAATTTAAGCATTAAATTCCTAGCAAATAACTTTACATCTGTTAATATATCAACTATAGTATCAGTAAATGTGGGGATGAATTTCATCCCATTAGCTAACAGTTCATAGTGTTGATCTGTTAAAGTCACTTTAGAAATGTTTACAGTACCTTTATATAAATGACCATACAGTCTTATCGGCGAACTGCCTTGTTGGGTTGTTTGGGACTCTCGTTCTTCCTCTTCATTGCTAGCGTTGACTGCTGTATGGTCTTTTCTATCGTAGATTGCTTCTTCAGCTGCAATGAAATTTTCTCCGGTTCTTTCAATTGAAAAGGTAAAAAAGAAGAGATTTCTATCTGCTTGCGTTTTTCCTTTGATCTCACATCCATTGTCATCAGATTCTGCGTCGGTAGTGTATTCGCTTTGCTCATTATCTTACCAGTCGTGGTGGATTCACTGGAGATCAAGCTCCCTTCATCCCTTTCTTCACTAGGCGACTTGGCTCTCGTTGTGTGGCCAATGCTGGAACAGAGCTTGACACACCTTCCATACGTTCATCATGATTGGTTGTAGCGTCTGCTGGCGTTGCCGGTATCTCAAATGCGTCCAGCTGATCTAAGTTTCCTTGCGTTGTCCTGCCATCCCTATTCATCGTATTTATTGTTTTATGGTGATTAATTGCCCTTTTATAGTCAAACTTCGGCCAAGAGAAGATACGGCCATTTTTAAAGTTATCTATATCACGCTGGAGTTTACGTTTCTTTTGAACCTCCAGTTTACTATCCAGGACTTGAATTCTACTCACGAACGCCTGGTATTGTTCATTTAAGAAGTCTGTAGTTAGCAATTTCACCACATCTTTTTCCAACTTCTCTATTTCTTCTAGCAGTGTACTCTCCACTTCTTCAAAATATTTATTCATTAACTTCATGTAGCTCATACTGAGCTCTAGATTTAATTGCTGCCATTGTCTCAAGAGCTCCTCATATGTATTCCCGTACGATGGCATTTTCAGAATACGAAGCCCTCTCGGAACTACACCCAGTTCCAAGTACGCTAAAAAACTCAATCTCTGCCACTGTAAATACTTAAAATTTTGGACTTTCTTTTCCAAATCAAGTATTAATTTGTTAAACTCACTTATGGTTTTGCTAGTATCTGCGTCTCTTGTTGTAGGTTCCACAGCAGTAAATTGCATTATAGGATTGATTGATTTTGTCAACAGTCTCTTAATTGTTGAACTCATACTTTGAGCACCAAATGTTTTAAGGCTTTAAAACTGAAATGGCTGGCTTACTTTCCTCTTATAACGTTCACAGTGGCTCTCAGAAGCACAAATATCACAGTAAAAAACACGCTTAGTTGTTCAGCAAAAATCAAAAAAAAAAACACACAAAAGTCACCACACATCAGGATTTAATGAAGCTTTCAGGTCTACACCCTTCCTCAGCATATAAAAATTACATCCATTCATTACTTTTAAATAGAGGATTAGTTCTATCACATGATTAAGCCAGCCATACAACACTTAAAGAGAACATAAGCAATTAACCTATCCAAAGCATTAACTAAAATCTAACTTTTATAAACATTCATTAATAAAAATATTAATATTATTATAAATACAAGACTAATTTTACATATACAAATATAAAAAAATATATAAAAATTATATACATATAGAAAATAGCAGGGCTACAAACATTCAAAGGTATTGTTTTTGCCTTTTAATCAGAATTGGTTTTATACTAACAGCACTATTAAGACCGGGTGGTTTATCTGATTAAAAGGCAAAAACAATACCTTTGAATGTTTGTAGCCCTGCTATTTTCTATATGTATATATTTTTTATATATTTTTTATATTTGTATATGTAAAATTAGTCTTGTATTTATAATAATATTAATATTTTTATTAATGAATGTTTATAAAACAAAGCAAAAAGGTTGAGTACTATACCAAAGTCCAGCCTACGATTCCAAAATCAAATATGCACCAAAAAACGTGGCAAGGACACTGCTATTCCTTAAAATCTTTATTGCACATAAACACAAGATGGCGCTGGGACTTCTCCTTCATCAGATAAAATTACAATAAAACAACCCCTTCTTTTAAACTAGTGCATATCCAATAGGATTCAGTAAAAAGCCCGCCTTTTTTGAAGGGTGGGCTTAACAGGTATCACATCATTTAAACCTAGTGTACGATTGGCCATAAGCTCAATGATCCATCTGGATTCTGCTAATTCTGTCAAATGCTTCACATCACCCCTCTAGTGGTAAGCCTTATGTTTACTATAGCCCTGAAAGTGAATTTGTGTGTTGCATTATCCATCACATGTCTGCTCAAAGCATTATGCACATCCCCATTCCTAATGCTAGATAGGTGCTGTAATATCCTAGTCTTTAACATCTGGTTAGTTTTCCCTACATAAAAACTAGGGCAATGGCTACACTCAGCTAAATATACTATATCCGTCGTTCGACAGGTAGCCCTCCCTTTTAACACAAATTGCCTATGTGTGACAGGATGCTCAAAGTTAGTCTTCTTATTAATGTGGCCACAAGCTTTGCACCTCCCACACGGGAATGTGCCCGTCGTTATTGTTGCCACTGTATTTTGACAACTTAGCCTTTCTTTGCATAACAAATCCTTCAGATTCTTGTTTCTTCTATATCTGAAGTTAGGTCTACAACCTACTATATCACTCAGCCCTTCATCACTAGTCAGAATGTTCCAGTTATTCTGTACAACATTACAGATATCACCTATGTTGCTACTGTAGGTAAACATTAACTGGGGACTCCTTACAACTGTGGGTCTTTTATTTTTGTCTATCAGGGCTGGAGTGCGTCTAAGCCAAGGTTTGTATTTGCTTTCCCTAAAGCCTTTGCTGGTGTTTATCAGCTTATCCACTTTATCTTTTCGATAACCCCTCTGTTGTAAACAGCCCTTAAGTGTAGCTAGTTCTTTATCATAATCACCATTATCCAAACATATCCTGGAGATCCTACTCGCCTGCCCCTGTACAATATTCGAATATGTGTAACGTGGATGCATGCTATCATATGATAGTATCGTGTTCTTCCAACATTCTTTCTTGTATAGTTTTGATGTGAAGCCATCTACACTCTGCGCTAAGTTTACATCCAAAAAATCTATAGAATCAAAGGAGGCTTTTAAAGTGAACCTAAAGAATGTTGTGGTCGAATGTAAAAAACTCACAAATTTCTGTAACATGTTCAAATTTCCATTCCATAATATAAAGACGTTGTCCACAAAATGCACATACATCTTTATATATCCCTTCCATGCATCATTACTCAATATGTGTTTTTTCTCCCATTGGGCAAGGACTAGATTAGCATAAGTGTTGGCACAAGGGGTGCCCATGGCTACCCCCTGTGCCTGTCTATATATAGACTCTGCTCCTATGAAAATATTGTTCTCCAATACCAATAGCAGAAGTTCCTTTATTAGGCTAATCTTGACCTCAGCAACTCCTAGGTCATTCAAGAGGGTACTTAACATATCCACTCCATATTCATTGTTAATGACTGTGAATAAGTTGTTTATATCTAGGGTGGCCATCAATAACTTATCCTTCTTATCCATATCATCTACCCCACCCAACTTCATCAAGAAGTCACCTGTGTCCAATAAAATATTCTCAATCTTTTCAACATAGGGTTTTAATTGATGTTCCAACCATATAGAGATATTCTCAGTCACTCACCTCCCTGAAACTATGGGTCTCAGGGTGGGTTAACCAGGGACTTATGAATCTTAGGAAGTGCCTTGAAGACAGGCGTGACTGCTTTTTCTAACCAAAGAAAGTCAAAAGTATCATCAGTAATTCTCATCTCAAACTTCAGCCTTTGCAGGGCATGATGTACCCTATCTATGGCTTGTCTCACACCCAATGGATTAATCTGGGTATATGTGCTTTGTCTTGGAGTAGTTCTCTCAATCTACTATTATACCAGGTTGTATCTAGCACAACAACCGCCCCACCCTTATCCGCCGGTTTTATTGTTAAATCTGTATTATTACATAAACTCTGCAATGCTGTCCTCTGTGTTTGAGTAAGATTGTAAAATCTGCTGGTATCTCCTTCAATGAAGTATCTTATCAAATCTTGCTCACATCCCCTAATGAACAAATTCAGGGTGGGTGTAAGTGGTGGTACAAAACTACTCGTTTTTTTTAAGGTCAAATTACCTCTATCATTATCCCCATACATCATTTTCAGAGCTACATCGCGACAGAAAAGCATGATATCCATTATTATTTCATTATATACACTGCTATTGCTGGACACAAAGGTAAGCCCTTTGTTAAGTACTGCTAACTCATCATTATTTAAAACATATGTAGATAAATTAAAAACAATACCAAAGTCCACATTATTAGTCAGTCCAACATTTTCCTCCTTTTGTCCACGCTCCGGTCCTCGCTTAACGACCTTTTCCATGCACCTTTTTTCTTCATAGGTGCTGGCAGCATCTCCAAAAAATGCTGTTTCCCCCGTTGTGTTTTCGGTCGTGCCCCCATATTGCTTCCTCCTGATAGTAAGTCATCCATCGGCGTAGTTGCTGTAGCGCAGGTTACTGTTGATACTTCCGTGGAATGTGTAATGGAAGCCGAGTTGGTAATGGGCTCTGCTGGTCGCAAACTGTTGTCATCTCTATCTGGCAGAGATTCTTTCGATGTCGCTGGCGAAGTCAACTGGACCTGCTCGCTAACTGTACATGGTTCTGGTGAGTCTGCGTGAAATACTTTTGCCTCTTGCTGATGCATTACAACAGTACTAGCATTCCGTCTCACACTAACCTGTTGGCGTGCTTTCTCCCATCTGCGTACATTACCATTGGGCTGAATATCGTTCGACTGTACTCCATTAGTTCTGGGCCAAACGAAGATATTACCTTTGGTAAAATCTTCAAACTCTCTCTGTATTTTACCCAGTTTTTGCTTGAAGAAAGCAAGGAAAGGAAGCACGCCAACAGGTTAGTGTGAGACGGAATGCTAGTACTGTTGTAATGCATCAGCAAGAGGCAGAAGTATTTCACGCAGACCCACCAGAACCATGTACAGTTAGCGAGCAGGTCCAGTTGACTTCGCCAGTGACATTGAAAGAATCTCTGCCAGATAGAGATGACAACAGTTTGTGACCAGCAGAGCCCATTACCAACTCAGCTTCCATTACACATTCCACGGAAGTATCAACAGTAACCTGCGCTACAGCAACTACGCCGATGGATGACTTACTATCAGGAGGAAGCAATATGGGGGCACGACCGAAAACACAACGGGGGAAACAGCATTTTTTGGAGATGCTGCCAGCACCTATGAAGAAAAAAGGTGCATGGAAAAGGTCATTAAGCGAGGACCGGAGCGTGGACAAAAGGAGGAAAATGTTGGACTGACTAATAATGTGGACTTTGGTATTGTTTTTAATTTATCTACATATGTTTTAAATAATGATGAGTTAGCAGTACTTAACAAAGGGCTTACCTTGTGCCCAGCAATAGCAGTGTATATAATGAAATAATAATGGATATCATGCTTTTCTGTCGCAATGTAGCTCTGAAAATGATGTATGGGGATAATGATAGAGGTAATTTGACCTTAAAGAAACCGAGTAGTTTTGTACCACCACTTACACCCACCCTGAATTTGTTCATTAGGGGATGTGAGCAAGATTTGATAAGATACTTCATTGAAGGAGATACCAGCAGATTTTGCAATCTTACTCAAACACAGAGGACAGCATTGCAGAGTTTATGTAATAATACAGATTTAACAATAAAACCGGCGGATAAGGGTGGGCGTTGTTGTGCTAGATACAACCTGGTATAAGAGGAGATTGAGGGAACTACTCCAAGGCGAAAGCACATATACCCAGATTAATCCATTGGGTGTGAGACAAGCCATAGATAGGGTACATCATGCCCTGCAAAGGCTGAAGTTTGAGATGAGAATTACTGATGATACTTTTGACTTTCTTTGGTTAGAAAAAGCAGTCACGCCTGTCTTCAAGGCACTCCCTAAGATTCATAAGTCCCTGGTTAACCCACCCCTGAGACCCATAGTTTCAGGGAGGGGGTGGGTGACTGAGAATATCTCTATATGGTTGGAACATCAATTAAAACCTTATGTTGAAAAGATTGAGAATATTTTATTGGACACAGGTGACTTCTTGATGAAGTTGGGTAGGGTAGATGATATGGATAAGAAGGATAAGTTATTGATGGCCACCCTAGATATAAACAACTTTTTCACAGTCATTAACAATGAATATGGAGTGTATATGTTAAGTACCCTCTTGAATGACCTAGGAGTTGCTGAGGTCAAGATTAGCCTAATAAAGGAACTTCTGCTATTGGTATTGGAGAACAATATTTTCATAGGAGCAGAGTCTATATATAGACAGGCACAGGGGGTAGCCATGGGCACCCCTTGTGCCAACACTTATGCTAATCTAGTCCTTGCCCAATGGGAGAAAAAACACATATTGAGTAATGATGCATGGAAGGGATATATAAAGATGTATGTGCATTTTGTGGACGACGTCTTTATATTATGGAATGGAAATTTGAACATGTTACAGAAATTTGTGAGTTTTTTACATTCGACCACAACATTCTTTAGGTTCACTTTAAAAGCCTCCTTTGATTCTATAGATTTTTTGGATGTAAACTTAGCACAGAGTGTAGATGGTTTCACATCAAAACTATACAAGAAAGAATGTTGGAAGAACACGATACTATCATATGATAGCATGCATCCACGTTACACATATTCGAATATTGTACAGGGGCAGGCGAGTAGGATCTCCAGGATATGTTTGGATAATGGTGATTATGATAAAGAACTAGCTACACTTAAGGGCTGTTTACAACAGAGGGGTTATCGGGAAGATAAAGTGGATAAGCTGATAAACACCAGCAAAGGCTTTAGGGAAAGCAAATACAAACCTTGGCTTAGACGCACTCCAGCCCTGATAGACAAAAATAAAAGACCCACAGTTGTAAGGAGTCCCCAGTTAATGTTTACCTACAGTAGCAACATAGGTGATATCTGTAATGTTGTACAGAATAACTGGAACATTCTGACTAGTGATGAAGGGCTGAGTGATATAGTAGGTTGTAGACCTAACTTCAGATATAGAAGAAACAAGAATCTGAAGGATTTGTTATGCAAAGAAAGGCTAAGTTGTCAAAATACAGTGGCAACAATAACGACGGGCACATTTGGGAGGTGCAAAGCTTGTGGCCACATTAATAAGAAGACTAACTTTGAGCATCCTGTCACACATAGGCAATTTGTCTTAAAAGGAGGGCTACCTGTCGAACGACGGATATAGTATATTTAGCTGAGTGTAGCCATTGCCCTAGTTTTTATGTAGGGAAAACTAACCAGATGTTAAAGACTAGGATATTACAGCACCTATCTAGCATTAGGAATGGGGATGTGCATAATGTTTTGAGCAGACATGTGATGGATAATGCAACACACAAATTCACTTTCAGGGCTATAGTAAACATAAGGCTTACCACTAGAGGGGGTGATGTGAAGCATTTGACAGAATTAGCAGAATCCAGATGGATCATTGAGCTTATGGCCAATCGTACACCAGGTTTAAATGATGTGATACCTGTTAAGCCCACCCTTCAAAAAAGGCGGGCTTTTTACTGAATCCTATTGGATATGCACTAGTTTAAAAGAAGGGGTTGTTTTATTGTAATTTTATCTGATGAAGGGAGAAGTCCCGAAAGCGCTCATCTTGTGTTTATGTGCAATAAAGATTTTAAGGAATAGCAGTGTCCTTGCCACGTTTTTTGGTGAATGTTTATAAAAGTTAGATTTTAGTTAATGCTTTGGATAGGTTAATTGCTTATGTTCTCTTTAAGTGTTGTATGGCTGGCTTAATCATGTCATAAAACTAATCCTCTATTTAAAAGTAATGAATGGATGTATTTTTTATATGCTGAGGAAGGGTGTAGACCTGAAAGCTTCATTAAATCCTGACGTGTGGTGACTTTCGTGTGTTTTTTTTTGATTTTTGTTGAACAACTAAGCATGTTTTTTACTGTGATATTTGTGCTTCTGAGAGCCACTGTGAACGTTATAAGAGGAAAGTAAGCCAGCCATTTCAGTTTTAAAGCCTTAAAACGTTTGGTGCTCAAAGTATGAGTTCAACAATTAAGAGACTGTTGACAAAATCAATCAATCCTTTAATGCAATTTACTGTTGTGGAACCTACAACAAGAGACGCAGATACTAGCAAAACCATAAGTGAGTTTAACAAATTAATACTTGATTTGGAAAAGAAAGTCCAAAATTTTAAGTATTTACAGTGGCAGAGATTGAGTTTTTTAGCGTACTTGGAACTGGGTGTAGTTCCGAGAAGGCTTCGTATTCTGAAAATGCCATCGTATGGGAATACATATGAGGACCGCTTGAGACAATGGCAGCAATTAAATCTAGAGCTCAGTATGAGCTACATGAAGTTGATGAATAAATATTTTGAAGAAGTGGGGAGTACACTGCTAGAAGAAATAGAGAAGTTGGAAAAAGATGTGGTGAAATTGCTAACTACAGACTTCTTAAATGAACAATACCAGGCATTCGTGAGTAGAATTCAAGTCCTGGATAGTAAACTGGAGGTTCAAAAGAAACGTAAACTCCAGCGTGATATAGATGACTTTAAAAATGGCCGTATCTTCTCTTGGCCGAAGTTTGACTATAAAAGGGCAATAAATCACCATAAAACAATAAATACGATGAATAGGGATGGCAGGACAATGCGAGGAAACTTAGATCAGCTGGATGCATTTGAGATACCGGCAACACCAGCAGACGCTACAACCAATCATGATGAACGTATGGAAGGTGTGTCAAGCTCTGTTCCAGCATTGGCCACACAACGAGAGCCAAGTCGGCCTAGTGAAGAAAGGGATGAAGGGAGCTTGATCTCCAGTGAATCCACCATGACTGGTAAGATAACGAGCAAAGCGAATACGCTACCGACGCAGAATCTGATGACAATGGATGTGAGATCAAAGGAAAAACGCAAGCAGATGGAAATCTCTTCTTTTTTACCTTTTCAATTGAAAGAACCAGAGAAAATTTCATTGCAGCTGAAGAAGCAATCTACGATAGAAAAGACCATACAGCAGTCAACGCTAGCAATGAAGAGGAAGAACGAGAGTCCCAAACAATCCAACAAGGCAGTTTGCCGATAAGACTGTATGGTCATTTATATAAAGGTACTGTAAACATTTCTAAAGTGACTTTAACAGATTCAACACTATGAACTGTTAGCTAATGGGATGAAATTCATCCCCACATTTACTGGACGCATTTGAGATACCGGCAACGCCAGCAGATGCTACAACCAATCATGATGAACGTATGGAAGGTGTGTCAAACTCTGTTCCAGCATTGGCCACACAGCGAGAGCCAAGTCGGCCTAGTGAAGAAAGGGATGAAGGGAGCTTGATCTCCAGTGAATCCACCATGACTGGTAAGATAATGAGCAAAGTGAATACGCTACCGATGCAGAATCTGATGACAATGGATGTGAGATCAAAGGAAAAACGCAAGCAGATGGAAATCTCTTCTTTTTTACCTTTTCAATTGAAAAAAACGGAGAAAATTTCATTGCAGCTGAAGAAGCAATCTACGATAGAAAAGACCATACAGCAGTCAACGCTAGCAATGAAGAGGAAGAATGAGAGTCCCAAACAACCCAACAAGGCAGTTCGCCGATAAGACTGTATGGTCATTTATATAAAGGTACTGTAAACATTTCTAAAGTGACTTTAACAGATCAACACTATGAACTGTTAGCTAATGGGATGAAATTCTTCCCCACATTTACTGATACTATAGTTGATGTATTAACAGATGTAAAGTTATTTGCTAGGAATTTAATGCTTAAATTAATGTTTAAACAGATGCATGATATTCACTCAACTTTTAGAAAATTGAGTACGTTTATACAACAACTTTCACCAGTAATTGTGGCTTTTTCTGAATTAGTGGAAATAGAACTTAGAAATGTATATGCTGACCAAAGGATCAAGAAATTGAATAAAACCAAATTTAATTTGTCTTATACTGACTATAGGGCACTTCAACAATTAAAGAAGGATGAGAACATAATATTAAAACAAGCGGATAAGGGAGGGGCCACAGTAATAATGGACAAAGCATGGTATATGGATAAGTTTAAAAATTTTTTGTCTGATGATTCAAATTTCAAGAAAATATAATTTGTAGATGTAAAGAATCATATAGCACAAGTGAATTTAGCAGTGTATGACATGCATTTAACACATGATATTTCTATAGAATTGTTAACTTAGTTTACTGTTCCATGCCCTAAAATTCCCCAAATCTATGGAATACCAAAATTACATAAATCTATAGTCTCAGGTAAAGGGTGGGTCACAGAACCTATATCTATATACCTGCAAAGAATGTTGGCTAAGTACTTACCCAAATGTACCACCATACTAAAGGATACACAGCATTTTTTGGAAAAGTTTGATACATGGTATAGAAAAAGTGAAGTAGGGATGAACTTTTTGTTAGTTACATTGGATATAGCATCACTATTTACAGTCATCCCAATAGAATATGGAATAGATGCTATTAGGAAATTGTTAATGATGGAATCTACACTACAACCGCGTGAGATAGAAAATATATGTTCATTACTTGAGTTAGTGTTGACAAAAAACATCTTTATTTTTGATGGAACGCCATATCAACAATTAAACGGGGTGGCCATGGGAACATCAGTGGCCAATAGTTTTGCTAATATGGTGCTATATATCTGGGAAAAGGAATATGTAATGAATGGAACTAATAGATTTAGCCACTTGTTAAATAGCTACTGTAGATTTGTAGATGATTGTTTTTTTACATGGACAGGGACAGTATTTGAATTAGAGAGCTTTGTGCAGTATCTGAATGGCATTACAGATTTTTTTGAGTTTAAAATGGAATAGATGTAACCAGAAAAAGCATAATAGAGTAGACACTAGGGTACATAAGAAGGAAGTATATGCTGAAAGATACCTTAAGATGAATTGTATGCACCCACCACATATTTATAAGAGAATAAAGTCGCAATTAATAAGGGTTAGTAGACTTGCTACTGAGGAAAATAGCTTTATAGAGCAGATTAATAAAATGAAGGATGAATTTGTGAAAAGTGGTTATTTGTTAACAGATGTGAATCAAGTATATGATGAGGTTATACAAGGAAGAAAGAATGTATATAGACCTATTTTTGGATTTACAAACACGGAACATCAAGATCAAATAACAGAAGGTGGTGAAAATAAAATAAAAGATAATGTTGTAAGGTTCGTCACTAGCTATAATACTAATACTACAAGAGTTTGCAAGATTATTGAAAAGAATTGGGTGATATTGATGGCCCAACCTGAACTGAGAGATATTCTGGGCTTGAGACTGAGATTTGCCTACAGGAATGGGCAATCAATAAAACAGATGCTCTGTTATAAAGATTTTTTTGATGTTCCAAAGAATATACCAACTAAAACAGGGACATATAAATGTCATAACTGCACTTGTTGTATGGATATATATGAAACAATAGGATATTTTCAGCATCCCTTAACAAATGAAGAGTTCACCTTTAAATGTAGGGCTGACTGTAATACGACGAAATTAGTTTATTTAGCAACGTGCATACAATGTAATGTATTTTATGTGGGAAAAACATGTAGGAAACTAAAGGACAGAATAATAGAGCACAAGTCCAAAATAAAAAGAAAAATTGAAACAAATGGGTTGTATAGGCATGTGATGGACTTCCCAAAGCACACTTTTAAATTTAGAGTTATTTGTGTGCTAACACTAGGATTAAGGGGAGGTGATCAAGATAACTATCTACAAACAAGGGAATATGAATGGATAGTTCGTTTACAAGCAGATAAACCACCTGGTCTTAATAGTGCTGTTAGTATAAAACCAATTCTGATTAAAAGGCAAAAACAATACCTTTGAATGTTTGTAGCCCTGCTATTTTCTATATGTATATATTTTTTATATATTTTTTATATTTGTACATGTAAAATTAGTCTTGTATTTATAATAATATTAATATTTTTATTAATGAATGTTTATAAAAGTTAGATTTTAGTTAATGCTTTGGATAGGTTAATTGCTTATGTTCTCTTTAAGTGTTGTATGGCTGGCTTAATCATGTGATAGAACTAATCCTCTATTTAAAAGTAATGAATGGATGTATTTTTTATATGCTGAGGAAGGGTGTAGACCTGAAAGCTTCATTAAATCCTGACGTGTGGTGACTTTCGTGTGTTTTTTTTTTTTTGGATCTTCCACCAGAACCAGGCTCCCACTTGGGGGCTCCTAACAGGTTAGGGCCAGAAAAACTGATGTAATGCTTTGGCTGCCTTACTTTATACTACTGATGACATGATGTCAGTCATAAAGCAACAGCAACAGATGCAGAAATACTAAGCCTCTGGTATTTGGGCCAGCTGAGGGCTGTCCTGGCAGAGATATCCCAAATGTGATGACTGCAACAGTGAATACACTTGAACATCTACATTTATGGTAAGTGTACACAACTGTACTTTCTGGGAATACTCGCATGCATGTGTGGAGTTTGTTCCGGGAGTCTTTTTTTATTTTTCATTACGGGGTTTTGTTTTATTTTTTTCATTTTCAGCTGGGGGGGCTGCTGTCTTGCAGTCCAATAGCATGAGCCTCCCCTGCCATTCAGCCAAGATTCTCTTTGCTGAAGTGACCTAGTTCTTTCAGCGAAGGGAATCTTGCCTGCTGTATGTAAAAAGCCTAAATTCTAATGGAAGAGAGGACTGTCTTTTTGAGAATAGATCCAATCCCCTTTGGTGTTAGTGGCAGGAATGATCCCCTTTTTTTTTAGTAAAGAGCTGCACTGCATTTTTTTGACTGAACATAATGTCAAGTCCCTTCATCACAGATTCCCATGGCTGAAGAACATTGGTCCTTTCAGCCAGGGGAATCTAGCTTGCTTTATGGGAAAAGGCTAAATTTTAGTGGAGGAAATGAGTGTCTTTATTGGACAGGATTCTTCTAGCCCCTTTGGTGTACAGTGGCAGGAATGACCCCTTTGTTTAGGAAATAGCTGCATATATTCTTTTCCCTGAGCATAATTTCAGGTCCCTTCAGCATAGATTGCCATGGCTGAAGGACCTCAAGGGAATCTAGCCTGCTCTATGTGAAAAAGGCTAAATTCTAGTGGAGAAAAGGAACATCTTTATAGGAATAGATTCCAGCTGCTTTGGTGTAGAGTTGCAGGACTGACTATTTTTTTTTTTTTTTAGGAAGGAGCTGTACTATATTCTTATTGTTGAGCACACTATCAGGTCAGTTTTTATATATATATATATATATATATATATATATATATATATATATATATATATATATATATATACACATACATATATTAAAATATTTTTTTGGTGTGAAGAACAATTGGTGTAGCTCATTCCTTAATTGACTACACTACATAGTGAGAATGGGATTGCATTCCATGAAATAGGATCTGGATTGCATTTTATAAATGTAGAACCCTCCATTTACTAAAAGGATTACGGTCAGTAATAAACATAAGAGAGACTACTTTGGGAATAATAACGGTGCATAATCATTGCAAGGGTATGGGAATAGTTTTGGCTGCAAAAGAAGGTAAAATTGTAGTGGGAAAAAGAATACATTGCAGCCCAGTTTTGCCAAGCAAACTACTTGGTCCTTTCAGCCAACTGAATCTAGCCTAGTCTAAAAAGGAGGGTTAAATTACAATGGGAGGAAGAACCATTTATCATGGAAGAGAGGTTCATAGGTGTGTACTAGGCTAATGGCACTGAAGCCTTTACAAGCCTAGCCCATAGGATTACCCTAGCATCATGCCACCCGACCTTAGTTCCTAGTGCCTCTATCAAGTAGAGCCATTAGAGTGATCCCCAGGGTGAATTTTCTATTTCCCATCCACTCATCAAGATTGCTCTTGAAAAGGGCCAGTGAGGTGCTCTGCTTGACATGTATGGGAAGTCTATTCTATAGCATGGGCAGTCTCTGGGTTATGAACCTGTCCCTCCAGCATGTTCTGTTGATTGCGGTAATGAGGTTGAGGTCTCTGGAGCTTGTGATGCGAAGGGATTGGGATTTCTTTAGATTTAGCATTTCTAACAGAGCTGGGTCAGACAGGGCTTTGTAAGTCAAGCAGAGATCGCCTCTAAGTAGGCGATATGAGACAGAGAATAGTTGGAGTTTTTTGAGTCTGTCCATACAGGACAAGTGTTTAAGGCCTAGGATCCTCTTTGTGAGGTACTTTTGCGGCCTCTCCAGTTGTTGCAGGTGTCTAGTGAGGTACATGCCAAATGGGACATTGTACTCAATGATTGGCCTAACAAGGGAAGAGTAGAGGGAGACAATGACCTCTTTCTTCCTGGATGCAAAACCCTTAGTAATGAGATGTGCCACATAGAAGGACTTTCTGACCACAGTGGCAATGTGGTGGTCAAAAGAGAGGTTGTTGTCAACCTGTATTCCAAGATCTCTTATAACAACTTCTGTGTTCAGTGGACTGCCATTGATGTGGTAATTCAAGGGAACCAGGTTTTTCCCAAGGGGATGATGACACATTTTTTGGCACTGAGCAAAGGCCATGGTTCTGGCATCAGTTGTTGGTCTCATTGAGGCCTTTCTGTAGGCTGTCAATATCACTTGGGGAGTTAATAGTAGCTCCCAAAGTTTTTGTCAGCAAGAATCCCTTCATGTTGTCCTGGACTTCAGAGAGGTAGATACTAAACGGGGGGGGGGGGGGTAAAGTTGGCACTGAATCTGTCGGTCAGTATATTGGGAATATCTGTTGGCTTGGTATAGGAGGTACCATTGTGCAGTAGCTCAGACCAAATCTGTGTATTGTCATGGAGATTCTTTACATAACTATAGAAGGCCTTGTGGTTGTCTTTCCTATCTGCTGCAATTCTGTTTCCATAGCTAGCTTTAGAGGATTTGATGAGGGATCTCAACCTTTTGTTGAGGCTGATAAGGGAGTTTTTCCAGTCTTGGGACTTCCGCTTATTCTGCATCAGTTTCCTCCTTCTGTTGTAGAGTTTGTTTATGGCAGGTGACCACCAGATTGGCTTCCTTTTTTTTGAGGAGAACGTCTTGGTTCTATTGGGCATGGTGAGATCCATGCATTTGTGTACGTGTTCGTATAGTGCATTGGTGTATGATTCGGCAGTCATGCAACTATTCTGCATTTGCATGGGTGCCGTGAAATTAGCCACCTCTGTTTTAGGAGCCCAAAGGTAGCATTGGAGAAGTTTTTCATGGTGGTTACCTTTGTGGGGGGGGGTGGATTTCCAAGGTTATTAGTTTGTGGTCGGATCTAACCAGGGAAGAGTTGACTATTGGTGTAGAGCAACAGTCACCCATGTTAGTAATGACCAGGTCAAGGATGTTGCTACCTCTAGTGGGGGTAAGAATGAGCTGGTCCAAGGCATTGGATTTAATGAAATCCAGAAAGCGTCGGGTAAGTGTATTGGTACATAAGTAGTTTTCCCAGTTAATGGAGGGGTAGTTGAAGTCACCCAGTATGAGATTGTTAGGTTGGACCCTAATATTCTCCAGGGTGCTTAGGAATGTGGAGTGTGTCTTGGGACATGGTTGAGGACCTATAGCAGGCTACGACCTGAATCGCTGTCTTACCCAATGTTAGCGGCACCTGAAAAATCTCAGATGTGTTATGTTGGGCTACCAGTCTGGAGGTGTGCGCATCCTTTATAAATATGGAAACACCACTGCCTTTGGAGCTTCAGTCCAAGTTCTGGGGCCGAAAGGTGTGGAATGAGTTATAGCCTGATAGTGCAGGGGTGCTTTCTGCTGCCTTGAACCAGGTCTCTGTTACAGCACAAATATCGATGTTCTCCATTTTAAGGAGTACTTAGAGTGAGTGCATTTTGAAATTTAGACTTCCAGTGTTGAGCAGCATGACTCTCAGATTGCATTTATTTGTAGCTATTTGTATTTGTAGGTATTTGGTTTTTTGAACATCACCTAAAAAAGACACTATAGGGGTGGCAAGATCCTTGGCCAGTATCCGGAAGCCCAGGGGTGACAGATGCAGATCGAGGTCTGTCAATCATCTAAGGGGATCCAGTATCTGTCTGTCAATTATCCCAGACAGACAGATACTGGATCCCCTTAGAATGACACCAGAAACTTAGCCAATTGTTGAAATCAATCATTTTACTTGTACTGTGGTATCATTCATGGTGATGGTAGATTGCTGCTTAGGGCTAGGGTCATACTCACCTGGGCTACATAATTCTAGAGCTCCTTCATGTCTCTTTTCATGTATTCCAGGGAGGTACATCTTAGGTCATTCACACCCACATGTACAATGACAGAGACATATTTGTACCTGTTGTTGAGGGACCTGAGTGTGTGCGTTATATGGTGGATCCTGGTACCTGACAGGCAGCTGCCTGTTACTTTCTCCTTATTCAGCCTAGTGAGTGGGACATCAGTGTGCCTCACTATCGAGTCACCAATGACTAATGCGTTGGGCATGCTGTTTTGCCTTAGGGGCTTTTTTTGAGTGGCACAATGTTTAGGAGAGTTATGTGTCTCATGATTAGTGTTGTGTTGTGGTGGTCAAGTACGTTTCTGTCTCCTGTTGTTTGGGCAGATTCTTATTGAGAGCCTCAGCGAAGGTGGTTGTGTGTGGTTTATATTTTTATGTGAAGACAGTGCTGGTGTTTGTTCTGGAGGGCTATGTGTCCCATGTGGTGTGGTGCAAGTGTTGATCATCTCCTCTTGACCAGCTATTCCAGTCTTGGCTGGAGAGTGTGTGGCTTCCAATTTGGATATATATGTGCATCTCTCGCAAGTCTGAGTGTTGGGAGGTAAGAGAAGAGGGTTGTCAGTGTACATGAGGCAGTTGGTACACTGCCTCAGGATGTCCACGTTCACCAGGTTAATAGGAGAAAGCACAGGGAACTAACCTTTAGACATGCCTGTAGGGGTGGGCATTAATAATAAGTATGGGAGCTGTTTCCTTGTAGAACATTTAGTGCTGGTAACACTTTTGTGTGCTACAATAATTGCTACAAGAAGTCTGGTAGAATGCTAAACTAATAAGCTAGAAAAAGTGCAGGAGAGGAGAGAACTAACAGATCTAAGTGCAGATCAAGCTAGCACACTTGAGTGTGTAGCAGTATTAAAGCAAATACAGTTTAAATAAATGCAATTTATTCAAAATCTGTTCTGAACTAAATTCAATTGTTGTTTTATTCAACTCTGAACAGTTAAAAAGTACCAAAAATATACTTAGCTGAGAAGCATATTCAGTCAGAACAAAAGAAGATTTTTTTTTAACTTTGGTAGGTCTCTGTATTTGCACACAGTGCAGGCTGGAGAAGTTGTTTGACCGCAACTGAGCTACAAAATATAAGTATCTTTTGATTATTTTTACAGATTACTGTTTTTATAATTTAATATATATAAAGCACTTTGTCTATTCAGAATCTTCACAAATCCTTATCTGTTTAAAAACTTTCATTTGACTCTGTAGTGCTTTGCTGTCTTAGGCTATTGTATAAACTGAAACATTTACTCTGTGTAATTATCTCTTGGCTAGTGGGGGCTGGTTCTTTTGTGTTCTTGTAAAAAAAAAAGTTGTTGTTCTGGTCTTGCTCTAACTTTGGTAGGTCTCTGTATTTGCACACAGTGCAGGCTGGAGAAGTTGTTTGACCGCAACTGAGCTACAAAATATAAGTATCTTTTGATTATTTTACAGATTACTGTTTTTATAATTTAATATATATAAAGCACTTTGTCTATTCAGAATCTTCACAAATCCTTATCTGTTTAAAAACTTTCATTTGACTCTGTAGTGCTTTGCTGTCTTAGGCTATTGTATAAACTGAAACATTTACTCTGTGTAATTATCTCTTGGCTAGTGGGGGCTGGTTCTTTTGTGTTCTTGTAAAAAAAAAGTTGTTGTTCTGGTCTTGCCCTAACTTTGGTAGGTCTCTGTATTTGCACACAGTGCAGGCTGGAGAAGTTGTTTGACCGCAACTGAGCTACAAAATATAAGTATCTTTTGATTATTTTTACAGATTACTGTTTTATAATTTAATATATATAAAGCACTTTGTCTATTCAGAATATTCACAAATCCTTATCTGTTTAAAAACTTTCATTTGACTCTGTAGTGCTTTGCTGTCTTAGGCTATTGTATAAACTGAAACATTTACTCTGTGTAATTATCTCTTGGCTAGTGGGCCTGGTTCTTTTGTGTTCTTGTAAAAAAAAAGTTGTTGTTCTGGTCTTGCCCTAACTTTGGTAGGTCTCTGTATTTGCACACAGTGCAGGCTGGAGAAGTTGTTTGACCACAACTGAGCTACAAAATATAAGTATCTTTTGATTATTTTTACAGATTACTGTTTTATAATTTAATATATATAAAGCACTTTGTCTATTCAGAATCTTCACAAATCCTTATCTGTTTAAAAACTTTCATTTGACTCTGTAGTGCTTTGCTGTCTTAGGCTATTGTATAAACTGAAACATTTACTCTGTGTAATTATCTCTTGGCTAGTGGGGGCTGGTTCTTTTGTGTTCTTGTAAAAAAAAAGTTGTTGTTCTGGTCTTGCCCTAACTTTGGTAGGTCTCTGTATTTGCACACAGTGCAGGCTGGAGAAGTTGTTTGACCGCAACTGAGCTACAAAATATAAGTATCTTTTGATTATTTTTACAGATTACTGTTTTTATAATTTAATATATATATAAAGCACTTTGTCTATTCAGAATCTTCACAAATCCTTATCTGTTTAAAAACTTTCATTTGACTCTGTAGTGCTTTGCTGTCTTAGGCTATTGTATAAACTGAAACATTTACTCTGTGTAATTATCTCTTGGCTAGTGGGGGCTGGTTCTTTTGTGTTCTTGTAAAAAAAAGTTGTTGTTCTGGTCTTGCCCTAACTTTGGTAGGTCTCTGTATTTGCACACAGTGCAGGCTGGAGAAGTTGTTTGACCGCAACTGAGCTACAAAATATAAGTATCTTTTGATTATTTTTACAGATTACTGTTTTTATAATTTAATATATATAAAGCACTTTGTCTATTCAGAATCTTCACAAATCCTTATCTGTTTAAAACTTTCATTTGACTCTGTAGTGCTTTGCTGTCTTAGGCTATTGTATAAACTGAAACATTTACTCTGTGTAATTATCTCTTGGCTAGTGGGGGCTGGTTCTTTTGTGTTCTTGTAAAAAAAAGTTGTTGTTCTGGTCTTGCCCTAACTTTGGTAGGTCTCTGTATTTGCACACAGTGCAGGCTGGAGAAGTTGTTTGACCGCAACTGAGCTACAAAATATAAGTATCTTTTGATTATTTTTACAGATTACTGTTTTATAATTTAATATATATAAAGCACTTTGTCTATTCAGAATCTTCACAAATCCTTATCTGTTTAAAAACTTTCATTTGACTCTGTAGTGCTTTGCTGTCTTAGGCTATTGTATAAACTGAAACATTTACTCTGTGTAATTATCTCTTGGCTAGTGGGGGCTGGTTCTTTTGTGTTCTTGTAAAAAAAGTTGTTGTTCTGGTCTTGCCCTAACTTTGGTAGGTCTCTGTATTTGCACACAGTGCAGGCTGGAGAAGTTGTTTGACCGCAACTGAGCTACAAAATATAAGTATCTTTTGATTATTTTTACAGATTACTGTTTTTATAATTTAATATATATAAAGCACTTTGTCTATTCAGAATCTTCACAAATCCTTATCTGTTTAAAAACTTTAATTTGACTCTGTAGTGCTTTGCTGTCTTAGGCTATTGTATAAACTGAAACATTTACTCTGTGTAATTATCTCTTGGCTAGTGGGGACTGGTTCTTTTGTGTTCTTGTAAAAAAAAAGTTGTTGTTCTGGTCTTGCCCTAACTTTGGTAGGTCTCTGTATTTGCACACAGTGCAGGCTGGAGAAGTTGTTTGACCGCAACTGAGCTACAAAATATAAGTATCTTTTGATTATTTTTACAGATTACTGTTTTTATAATTTAATATATATAAAGCACTTTGTCTATTCAGAATCTTCACAAATCCTTATCTGTTTAAAAACTTTCATTTGACCTGGTAGTGCTTTTATTTTGTCCCACCCTCCCTCCGTGTTGTTGTGTTGCTCTTATACTTGGTGGCTTTGCAGTTGCCCGCCCCTACTGTGACACACCTCCCAGTCTAGTGTAATTAGCTCATTCTTCTTAATACAGAGAGAACATTTGATAAGGCCTTCTGTTCCTCCTTTTTCCCTTTTCAAAAAGTAAAACAAAACTTTTTTTTCTTTTTCGCCTGAACCTTCTTGTGTTCTGACTGTCCTTCTCAAACATATTGGAAATATACAGTATATTTCAGAGCATTTGTTATAACTGTATTTGCTATAACTGATTTAAGTATTTTTTCTGGCTATTTGAATATTTACTGCTTAGCGACTGCATCTTAGCCTGTTTATACAGCTCTGCATTCTATTTAAACTGTTTTTGTGTTGATTAACTGTTTTGCACTCTTAAAAAGTTATTTGTTGCTTAATTTTACCTGTAGGCTAACACACTCAAGTGTGCTAGCCGCTTAAAAACATTTATAGCATTTACTGTCTGTTTTTCCTTGTCTCTGTAAAAAAAAAAAAAAATCTCTTGTTTTCCCACCTTACTGAAAGTAGTCCAGTTTCAGAGTTGCTGATCCCTGGGCTTTGTTTTTAGTTCCTGTTACTGATCCATTGCCTTATTAGGAAGGAGGGAAGTTTCTTTGCTTACCAGTGGGAGTGGGAAGCACTGAGCAGCCTTTTTGTCCGAATTGGTGAAGTTTCAGCCAGAAACTAGTAGTCCATTGGTCGTTTTGGGCCAATTCCTAGCTCCTTTCAGCCCCCTGCTATAAAACACGCTAAACACGCGTTTTCCAGCTTGTACCAACTCAGCACAGATCCTTGTGGTGGCCTGCCGAGTGATCCAAGCAGCAGAGAGCTAAAAGAGTGACTTTCTACCAGATATAAGTATTTTTGTGGCTTTCCCACTGTTATTAAGCTAGCGACTGCATTTCGCCTGTTTTACTGCTACTTTAAGTGATTTCTGCATTTTACACTGTTTATTGCACTTTAAGTTACTAATTGTTGCAAATTGTTTCTGTAGGCTACACACTAAAGTGCGCTAGCCGATTTACAGCATTTATAGCATTTACTGTCTGTTTTTTCCTTATCTCTGTAATAAAACAAAAAAATCTCTTGTTTTCCCGCCTTACTGAACTAGAGTAGTCCAGTTTCAGAGTTGCTGATCCCTGGGCTTTGTTTTTAGTTCCTGTTACTGATCCATTGCCTTATTAGGAAGGAGGGAAGTTTCTTTGCTTACCAGTGGGAATGGGAAGCACTGAGCGGCCTTTTTGTCCGATTTGGTGAAGTTTCAGCCAGACACTAGTAGTCCATTGGTCGTTTTGGGCCAATTCCTAGCTCCCTTCAGCCCCCTGCTATAAAACACGCTAAACGCGCATTAGCGCGGAGTTGCCACTGTTGCACACAAGAGCAGCGGCGGTTAAACAAGGTTAAACTATTCGGGCCATCTAAATTCCACTCTTCAAATTTTCCCTTAGAACTACCTTCCTCGAGCTGTACTGCTGATCTAACCAGCATATCCTATAACTGAAAAGTTCATCTCTACTTGATTCCCAAGTAGACTATTCTCTATCTGTAAAGCCTAGCACTTACTCCTACAGTACTTGCACCTTGATAAAGCACTCTTATTATAGATAGTACCCCACCAGCCTAAAACCCACTTCCCCCGGAGTCCTTTGAAAGTCTCTTTATCTACTACTTCTAGTATGTCGAGGGATCAGTTGCTAGTGTCCTCTCCAGCTCAACTGATGAACCTGGGAATATTGAGGCAATGTTACAATTGCCTCATGTACCAGGACAATCCTCTCCTTCTCCCACAAAACACAAATACATGCGAGAGATGCAACTATATGGCCAAACTGGAGGCTGAGCTCTCTCAACATAGGACTGGCAAGACCAGACAGGAGGAGAAGGTAACCACACACATTACATACCCAGTCACACATGGTACCATCACAACTTCAAATCATACACATACTCACACAAAGACATACTCGGAGGCTCTGATCAAAAATTTACCAAAACAGCAGAGGCCACCAAAGCAGACACCCAAACAACTACCACCTCACGACCCAACACATGCAACACATAGACCACACAGTCAGAGTGTCAAACAGTCACAGCCCTTAAGGCCAAACAAAATGCCAGACACACTTGTCATTGGTGATTCCATAGTCAGACACACTGATGTCCTGCTCACCAGACTGAGTAAGGAGAAGGTCACAGTAAGCTGCCTGTCGGGCGCTAGAATCCACCACATAACGCAAGCACTCAGGTCTCTCAACAGCAGGTACAAGTACGACTCAGTCATTGTCCACGCTGGTGTCAACGACCTGAGACGTACCTCCTTGGACTACATGAAAAGGGACATCGAGGAGCTCTCTGATTATGTAGCCCAGGCAGGTATGACCCTGACCTTGAGCAGTATCCTACCTTCACCTAGAATGATGCCACAATACAGTGATAAGATGATCAGCTTTAATAATTGGCTTAAATTCTGGTGTCATTCAAAGGGGATCCAATGTCTGTCTGCCTGGGATGACATGCTGGACAAGCCACGCTGCTTCGCAAGGGACGGCTTGCACCTGTCAACCCTGGGCTTCCGGATATTGGCAAAGGCTCTTGCCACCCCCATAGTGCCTTTTTTAGGCAAGGCTCAAATTCTAAACCTACCACCCTAGAACACCAAAAGGAAAAAAACTAAGGGTAATGCTGCTCAATGCCAGAAGTCTCACTCTCAAGATGCACGCACTCGAGGCCCTTCTCAATATGGAGAACATCGATGTCTGTGCTGTGACAGAAACCTGGTTCAAGGCTCCTGAGAGCACCCCAGCACTAACAGGTTTCACCTCATATCATGCGTTCCAGCCCCAAAATCCGGACAACACCAAGAAAGGAGGGGGGTGTCCATATTCATAAAGGACACCCACACCTCAAGGTTGGTGGCAACGCACGATGCATCGGAGACCATCCAGGTGCAATTAACCATAGGCAAGACTGCTCTGCAATTTGTAGCATGTTACAGGCCACCCTCTCAAACTCAGGAACCTCACATGGCCTTCCTGAAAACATTGGAGGGATAAATGTATCTCCAAACACCATCATACTAGGTGACTTCAACTACCCTAATATAGACTGGGAACACTACTCAAGCCCGAACACTCTAACCCAAAGATTCCTGGAGTTCATAAACTCAAATGCCATGGAACAACTAGTCACCATCCCCACAAGAGGAGAAAACATACTTGATCTCATCATCACGAACATGGGATCAAAATGTTCAACACCGGAAGTATACCCCTCACTGGTGAGATCAGATCATAAACTAATCTCGCTGGAGGTCCTCATCCCGCCCCACCTGAAACAAAAAGACCACAGTGAAAAACTTCTCAAAAGCCGATTTCACACTTCTAAAAACTAGTGTGGTCTCCTTTAAGGCCCCTGAGCCAGTGGTAAACATTACTCAAACCGCTGAATCACTTACAAATGCCTTCTACCAGCACCTACAGGACTGCATGGATCAGGCAATCCCAAACAAAACTAAGACTCTCTGTACCAAAGGCAAGCATCCAGTCTGGTGGACCCCAGCCATAAACAAGCTCTACAACAAAAGGAGGAAGCTACTACAAGATAGAGCAAAATCCTTGAAAGGTAAGACACCTTTGATCATTATAAGTAAAAACTAAGAGCTCTCATAAAATCATCCAAGGCAAATTTTGAGAGAAAAATCGCCAAAGACTCTAAAGACAATCATAAGGCCTTCTTTAGCTATGTTAGAAACCTAGGAGGAAACTCCCAGATATGCTCAGAATTAGTTCAAAATGATGTGAAAATTACTGAACCTACACACATTGCTAACATGCTGGCTGACAGGTTCAGTGCAAACTTCTCCCCCTCCCCAAAAGGAGAGATATCTATTCCAGAGGATTGTAGCCCCCAAACATCTCCAACGCCCAGGTGAGAACTGCCCTCACTAAGGCAAAAACACAGCATCCATGGGACCGGATGGTGTCCCCGGCTGTGTGCTTCATGAACTCAACGAGGAATTAAACCCACAGTTAGGACAGCTGTTTAATCTTAGCCTCACCTCAGGATACATACCCAAGGAGTGGCGCACGGCGACTGTGGTCCCACTTCATAAGGGCGGTGCCTCCACAGACCCTGGAAATTACCTCCCCATTAGCTTGACAAGCCTTATCTGCAAAGCCATGGAGAGGATCATAATGGAACTCATAAATAAAGACATAGGGAACTTGCAGACTTTGGATCCAACCCAGTTTGGCTTTGTCAAAGGCAGATCCTGCCTCTTAAACTTGGTTGACTTTTTCGAGACAGTCACCAAGGCCATTGATGAGGGAAAGGCAGTCCATACAGCCTACCTCGACCTGGCAAAGGCCTTGACACAATACCCCACTCAGGTATCATCGAAAAACTCATCAGCTTGAATGTAAACCCATACATCACAAGATGGGTTGCAAACTGGCTAAGTGACAGAACCCACAGGGTCAGAGTTGCTGGAGCCATGTCAGACTCAAAGCCTGTCACAAGTGGTGTCCCACAGGGCTCAGTCCTGGGTCCACTCTTGTTCGGCATCTACTTTTCTGAAGTACAAGCAAACACAGGAGGGTTATGGCTGACAAAGTTTGCAGATGACTGCAAACTGGGCGCTATAGTCGAAAACACATCTGACACAGATATCCTCCAGAAGGGCCTCACAGAAACGGATAACTGGTGCCAGAGCCATGGCCTGAAGTTAAACGCCAAAAATGCATAGTCATACCCTTCGGGAAAAACAAGGTTACCCCTAGCTACCATATAGGTGGCAATCCACTGAGCACAGAAAAAGTCATCAGGGATCTGGGGACCCAAGTTGACAGTAGCCTTTCGTTTGACACTCATGTTGCTAAAGTAGTTAGGAAAACCTTCTATATTGCCCACCTGATCATGAAGGGATTCACATCTAGATCAAGGGAGGTCATCGTCCCCTGTACTCATCACTCATTAGACCTATGATTGAGTACAATGCCCGTTGGAATGTATCTGACCAGACACCTGCTGCAGCTTGAAAGGCCCCAAAAGTTCCTCACCAAAAGGATAAAGGGTCTCAAAAATATGTCTTATGCTGCCCGACTGAAAGAACTCCAGCTCTATTCAGTCTCATACCGCTTGCTCAGAGGTGACCTGTGCCTGACATATAAGGCCATGTCAAACCCAGATTTGATGAATATGCTTCACCTCAAAAAATCTAGATCCCTCAGAACCACAAGGGCAGGAGACTTAAACCTTGACACGGTTATAAATAGAACGTGCTGGAGGGACAGATTTATCACCCAGAGACTCCCTATGCTGTGGAACAAAATCCCGGTACTTGTGAGGCAGAGCACCTCGCTGGCCTTGTTCAAGAGGAATCTTGACCAATGGATGGGAGATCGCAGATATACCCCAGGGATTACTTCAGTGTCACTGCTTGACAGAGGCACAGAAAAATGATAGGCATAGTTTTTATTCAAACTAAAGGGGTGGCGAAAGCCACATAACTATGGGCTAGGCTTATAAATGCCCTTGGGCAGATAGCCTAGTATGAACCTATGAACCTATAAAGTGCAAAGGGAGGAAGAAAGAGCAGAAGATAATTCAAGGTTAAGAACCTACGTGTGTTGGCCTTCTCAAATGTTCTCTCTGTATCAGGTAGAATGAACACTAGACTGGAAAGAGTGTCCCAGATCAAATTTACAGTAGGGGCGGGCAACTGCAAATCCACCAACTATAACAACACCACAGGAATAGATAGGGGGAACCAGTTTCAGAACAGATCAGAAAACAGCAAACAATGCAGCAAATATGTAAAATAATTCAGTCAGACAAAAATTAAGTCAATGCAGAACTCTGAAAAGTTAAAAGTGCCAAAAAATGTACTTATCAGCGATATATTTCCAGATTGCTTCAGTCAGAACACAAGGAGATTCTAACAGTGTATGCAGGAATTTACAAACAGGGACTATTTTTAAATCAGCAAGCCTTGAAACAATCAGATAACACAAAAGCTGTTAGACCAGTTTTATAAACTTGAACACCACCACAGGAATAGGGGGGAACCAGTTTCAGAACAGATCCGAAAACAGCAAACAATGTCAGCAAATATATAAAATAATTCAGTCAGGCAAAAATTAAGACAATGCAGAACTCTGAAAAGTTAAAGTGCCAAGAAATATACTTATCAGCGATATACTTCCAGATTGTTTGAGAAGCACTCTTCAGTCAGAACACAAGGAGATTCTAATGGTGTATGCCTGCTACAGTCTTTCGGCTGAAGGGGTCTAGTCCTTACAACCAGGGCAATGCACCTGCTTTTTAAATCTAGGAAGGTTGGTTATAATATGAGAAATATATGGAAAGACTAATTTCTGATGCCATTATGCAAATACGTTCCATCTACATTGGAAGAACCCACTCCTTAAAAAAAAAATATATATATAAAAATATTCTGCTGATGAGAATAAAAATGACCTAGTCATTTACCTGTAATCTTACATTTTCATCATAAATATAGTGCATTATTGTGGGCATGGGACTGCCTTCTAAGAAATATACTGTAGCTTGAATTTTATAAATTTACAGTTTTTCAGTTTCTATAAGGACTTCATCAATGCTAAATATAAGAGACTGTTTTGGCTAATAAAAAAAAGCTCCTCAGTAATCACATCTAGAGTATGAAAATAATCAATAGGACAAGTAGGTAAAATTGCAGTGGTAGAAGGTACTCTCCTTTACAGAATACATAGTAGACATAATTTACCAGATACACCACTAGGTCCTTTCAGCCAGTGGAATCTAGCCTAATCTCAAAATGATAGTAAAATAACACTGGAAGAAAGGAACAGTTTTCAGGAAAGAGATGTGCTACATTATTTGGGCTGAAGAGATGTCATCCTTTCAGCCAAAGGAACATACCCTGTTTTTTTTAAAAGGAAGCTGTCCTGATTGTAGTAATAGAAAGGTATGGGAAGATGAATTCATGCTGGCATTTTGGAAATGGACAATATTCCAATGGCAGGAAGGAATCCAGGAATTAATACATGTAATGCATTCTGCTCCAGCAAATAAAATCACATATCCTTTTAATTACCTGGAATGTATGTGTCATTTTTACCCTAAGTAAGCTAGCCTGCAGTGGAGGGAAAGGAATGCCTTTTGGAAAATACATCCATCATTGTATCTTTTAAACTTACTATAGTCAGGTCATCAAGTAGGACACCAGTCAGCTGGAAACATAAGCATCTCTTTTAATGAATGTTAAACACCCTTAATGACCACAGTAAGGTAGTAGATTAACCATTAATAAATATAATATTGTCTGCAGTAAGGTATTAAAATGGCCTACTTTTTTCAATGCATTACATGGGCAAGGAACTTCCTCATTTGTAAAAATTGGTGAAACTGTTTTTCGTGGAATAGCTTGTTTTACTAAGTACACTTTCATATTTTTTTAGTCAAGCAAATTTTGCCTCCTCAAAAGACACACTATATATAGTGTGTGTGTGTGTGTGTGTGTGTATATATATATATATGAGTGTGTGCATGTGTATGTATATATATATATATATATATATATATATATATATATATATATATATATATACATATCTATATATATCATGTCCTTTTTACTTTCTCTTGTTTCAGGTAAGAAGGGTCTGGATCCTCATCCTCTAATCTGTAATCCCACAAATTTGTTTAGTGGCTTCCCCATGGATTCCTTCCAACAGCTTCTCCTTCATCCCTCCACTGTGTGTGTGTGTGTGTGTGTATGTATATATATATATATATATATATATATATATATATATATATATATATATATATGTATATATGTATATATATATATATATATATATATATATATATATATATATATGTGTGTGTGTGTGTGTGTATATATATATATATAGCTATATTATATACACACATATACACACACACACACACACATACACAATATATACATATAAAATTGCCATTTAAATGCATTTAATGTTCAACCTCCTCTACATGTCTACCTTCCTTCTTAACCTTTCTTTAACTGTCCTATACCCTCTTGAATGTCATTGTGGAGTTCATCTCCTCAGTTTTATTTCCAGCAACCTAATGTCCTTTCCATTCAGAAATGTAACTAGGTCAATTGATGCCCTGGGCAATCCTCAAAGTGATACCCACCTCAGCTGTGAGTTGGTGACAAAAAGAAAGTTTATCTCAAAAGTAGGGGACCAAAACATTCCCTAACATCACTAATTAAGCTATACTAGCTCATTGTAACAGTTACTAAAACACACACTCTAAAAGCAAGGAACCTAATTCAATTGAGCACTTATGCCTGACAGGCAACTCTTCTGTTGCTCTGAATATGTCACCCAGCAGCTTGTACCCTTGTACCCTGGTCCTTATAGATCTTCCTGAACTGAACACAGTTCTCAAGGTGTGACCTGAGCTAAGGCCGTGTAGAGTTGATACATTACTATTTTGTTTATGGCATCTGTTCCTCTGTAGATAAATCACAGTAATCTGTCTGATATTGTTACTGTGCTATCATTGATCCTGGTAGTCTAATCCAGTTGAAATGAACATAACCATATCCTCACCTGTTGCCTTCATTTTCACTCCCCCGATAATACTTATTACCACGGTTCATATTTTAGACAAGTGCTATGCTTTGCATTTCTTTGTACTGAACTTAAAACTATCACCTTCATGCTCATATTGCCAGTCTTTCCAAATCATCCAATAGAGTCATTCCTGTCCAGCAACCTGGTTGAGCTGGCCATGGCCTTTGACACCATTCCTCATGCTTGTATCATACTTAACTATTTTTTTTAAAACTCAACTCACATGTGGTAGAAGGGATAGTAAATTGGATACAGACAGAATCCACACAGTGTGAGTTGCAGGTGCCTCATTAAAAAAGTATAAAGGTTACCAGCAGTGTCCCTCAAGTATATTCTTTTCAGATCTCTAAAACAAAAGCAGATCTTAGAGTAACACAATCTGTAGCTGACTGCAAACTGGCGGTTGCTGTTAAGTCATCCTCTGACACCCAAACCCTCCAGAATAAACTCTTCCTAGCAAACTGTTTCTGTACTAAAAATTGGCTCAAACAATGATAAAAAGTGTAATATCAATTTTGATGGAAAATCCTTCCCTCATTGCACTGTATAGACAACACACTACAAAACAAAAATGTCACTGACCTAGGAAATTGGATTGATAATTTACTCTCTTTTGACCATCATGGAATAAAGGTTGTTAGGAAATCATTTTATTTGGACTAGTCCAGCTAAGAGACCAAGGAATATCATCAAGGACAATGCCCCCCTTTGAAATTTATTTCATTAAACATATCAAACAATTAGAAAGACACCAGTGGTACCTAGCTAAAGAAGATCACAGGCATAAAAGCCCTGAGCTATCAAGCGAGGTTGGAAACTATATCATATTATTTAATTTCTTACAGATTTTAAGGGGAAATCTCTGTCACACCTACTACTCCATTAGAGGCCCAGTTCTCATGTACCTTCTTTATGTCTACAAATCCAATATCTTCACCACTAATACAATCAGAGACCTAAGTTTTCACCAACAGAAAAATAAAGCATGGTGTCATGGCAGGTTTTAATCCAGCACCTCACAAACATCTGTAATAAACTTTCTGTGCATGTTAAGTAGAGTGAAAAATTATCCTCCTTCAAACATAACCTAGACAACTTGATGAGTATCAACACATTTACTCCAAGACTGACAGGTATAGGCTTTCTTGAGAAAGGAGGTGTGGCCTAAATTGTGGCCTAAATTCAGGTACTAGCAAGTGGTAGATGTCATAACATTAATAGTAATATATATAAACCCCACACTGTTGGATCTTTGTGTTATCAATAAAGAGGTTGATCCTGTTCATTGTTCCCTCTGTTAAGCCTCACACAGACACACTGAAGAGTAATGAATCCAAGAGTAGTCTTTGTGGTAGTCCTTTAGTCATATTCATAATTTTTAACACTGTCTCTCATATTGCAGCCCAATGTAAAATACCATTCAGCCATCCAACAGTCCAGTTCCTCAGTCTTGATCTGACCTGACATCCCCCCCAGTTTTCCTATCAGCCTTCTGTGCTGGACAGTGTCAAAAGCCTTGCTGAAGTCCAAGTACACTTTGTCTACTAGTACTGTCCTTTCAAGTATGCCTATAATCCCATTGAAAACTGGATCACAATTGACTGACACCTTCTGGCCATAGACATATGTCGATGGTTGTCGTAGACATTGCTATCATTTAACAATGTCTCAACTTTCCCCATCATGGCTATTAAACCAAGAGGTCTGTACTTATATGTATTTCCTTCTTCCTCTTTGTGAAAATGTACCATCTTTGCTATCTTCCAGTCCTGAGGCATATGTACACTACCCTGTGATCATACTGCTTTGGTTTTGTATGAATGTATTTATTTATTACAATGGTACCAAACCTGCTGTCTTCCAATCCTCAGCACACGTATTCTAGTCAGTGATTTTTCTGCATTCCCTTTTAAACAAGAGTACCAATTCTCTGGCACATTGGCATTAGCCAGGATTGACTATAAGTGCTGATTATGGAGTCTATTAGTCTAATGGACACATTTCAGAGGACTCAGTCAGCCTATCTAGTTTTTCTGTTTAATAGTATCTACGGGCAGGCAGTTCCTTCTCCATCTCCACTTCTATCCTTGCCTGTGCCTTAAGTTTTTACTATCATGTCTGCCTCCCTCCAGCATGGCAATCTCCCCTTACTTTCATTTGCGAAGACTGAAATGAAGTGTTTAGTACCTCTGTTCTTCCAAGTTTCATGTGATCTCCATCTCATCTTTGATCATCATGGCCAAATCTTTTCCTCCTTTCTGTTATACCAGTAATAAGATCTTCTTACCTTTCTTCATTAAACATCTTTATTCAACATACTTTTAAAAAGTGACAGGTGTACATACAGTAATAGAAAAGGTAACATTTCCATAATACAATGTACATATATGTTTTAACAATTTTCATTCACTCCAATATTACATAAATTGCTAAGTTTCTGCTTTCCTTTAAATTTCATTCCTCCAGAATATTATTCTCCATGTATTGCTCCCATAAATTCCATTTATTTCAGTGTAATTTGCTCCTTTCCTTTTATAAAGATCCCATCTCCAGTTATTTTATTTTCTTTGCAGTATTCAGTATTTCACTTATGGTTGGTTTAGTTTTTGATTTCTATTTTCTAGTAATTGTTTTTTTTTTTTTTGGTAGCAAATAGCATTAAACTTAGTAAGGCCTTAGTACGGCTAGGCAATTCAGATCCTATATCTTAGTTCAAAACAATCATTTCCTACTCAACATTCCTGACAATTTACTCTGTAGAGAATTTTTAAAATCTGTCAACTCCTTGTATTCTCCAAAACATGTTTCCACTATCCTCTTGCTCATCATAACTCCAGAATTTGCTATCTTCCTGAGGAAAATTATGTGGCATCTGCTCAGGGTATAAAAATACCTTTGCTAACACTTACATGCAAAAATCCTGGACTTTGTTGCATACTTGAGAGGCATACAGATGTCCTTTGTCCTCCAACTGTTTATTTGTAAATTGCTTTTCCAGATTCTGACAGTCAGCATGCAGTATTTACACGCCCTACTAATTATCTCTTTTAAATAACATCTCTTGATCTATACTCAATTAAAAATTCAACTAGAGCTGGCCATTGACTCAGCACTACCCTACCCCTGTCTCCTTTTCTATTCTATTATCAATCCCTGGTAAAGAAGGCAGTCTCTAGCCTGCACTCCAAACTTCTGCTTGGCCTCATCCTACTTTATATTCTCTTTCCCTCCATAGTTACTTGCTCCCAGTACCTTGGTTCCCTTCCTAGTTACTTGCTCCCAGTACCTTGGTTCCTTCCCTAGTTACTTGCTCCCAGTACCTTGATTCCCTCCCTAGTTACTTGCTCCAAGTACCTTGGTTCCCTCCCTAGTTACTTGCTTCCAGTACCTTGGTTCCCTCCCTAGTTACTTGCTCCCAGTACCTTGGTTCCCTCCCTAGTTACTTGCTCCCAATACATTGGTTCACTCTTTAGTTACTTGCTCCAAGTACCTTGGTTCCCTCCCTAGTTACTTGCTTCCAGTACCTTGGTTCCCTCCCTAGTTACTTGCTTCCAGTACCTTGGTTTCCCCCCTAGTTACTTGCTTCCAGTACCTTGGTTCCCTCCCTAGTTACTTGCTTCCAGTACCTTGGTTCCCTCCCTAGTTATTTGCTCCCAGTACCTTGGATCCCTCCCTAGTTACTTGCTCCCAATACCTTGGTTCACTCCCTAGTTACTTGCTCCAAGTACCGTGGTTCCCTCCCAAGTTACTTGCTCCCAGTACCTTGGTTCCCCTCCCTAGTTACTTGCTTCCAGTACCTTGGTTCCCTCCATAGTTACTTGCTCCCAGTACCTTGGTTCCCTCCATAGTTACTTGCTCCCAGTACCTTGGTTCCCTCCATAGTTATTTGCTCCCAGTACCTTGGTTCCCTCCATAGTTACTTGCTCCCAGTTCCTTGGCTCCCTCCCTAGTTACTTGCTCCCAATACCTTGGTTCCCTCCCAAGTTACTTGCTCCCAGTACCTTGGTTCCCCTCCCTAGTTACTTGCTCCCAGTACCTTGGTTCCCTCCCTAGTTACTTGCTCCCAATACCTTGGTTCACTCCCTGGTTACTTGCTCCAAGTACCTTGGTTCCCTCCCTAGTTACTTGCTTCCAGTACCTTGGTTCCCTCCATAGTTACTTGCTCCCAGTACCCTGGTTCCCTCCATAGTTACTTGCTCCCAGTACCTTGGTTCCCTCCATAGTTATTTGCTCCCAGTACCTTGGTTCCCTCCATAGTTACTTGCTCCCAGTTCCTTGGCTCCTTTCCTAATTTTCTCTAAAAAATATTCCAACACAGTTTTCCATTTTTATAACCCTGCTTGCAGTTATCTCTCTTAATAAAGTCTTCTTACTTTCCCATGTTGGTTTAGATTTATGATACTTTTCTGTTACCTTTTGAATATAATATTCTGTATTGTTGTTGCTATCTTCCTTAAGGACCTGCTTCCAAAAACCATACTCCATCCATATTTTTAACTCCTCCCTGTATCATCATTTTCCATTCCATTTTGATGTATAACCTTTTGCTTTATATTTATATATATGGTCTTTATCTGGGTAGCTCTGAAGTGCCCCATCAAATCAAGTAATCTTAAGCCATCTTATTATATGGGAAGAATCAACTTAGCCCATTTAATTTCACCTTCTTTGTTTCTCAGATAAATTCTTTCAACTATTAATCATCCACAACTTCTTCTCCTGTTAATAAAAAAATAAACCTGACCTGTATGTAAAACTAAAGGGACTAAAACATTTTGACTGCTTGCATCTTACTATCCGTATACATAATCAAGAGCTTCCAGCTTCTCAGTTTTACACTGTAGTTTGTCCATTCCCTTCTCACATATCCTTAGCTGCCATAACAAAATACTTTTTAAGCCATATACCTAAATATTTCATTTTCTCATATCCCCATAAATATATAGCTTACTTTATAGCCTTTATCTTCATTTATTTTATAGCTCATACACACATGAAACTGTATCAAAATGTCCCACAACAATGATGTGTCTATTTCTGGATTTATCAAGTACAAAATAATGTTTGTTTGTGTCTTTCGGCTTTTCCCAGTTAGGGGTCGCCACAGCGTTACTCCGGTCCGCTAATGACTGGTAGTTGATTTTTACGTGCCAAGTTACCAGCCCTGATGTACAACCTTCAACAAAGGTACGCCCATTCACGCATGTCTCCACGCAGAAGACGCTCTAGCTGAGAATCGAACCAGACAGCGTCTTACTGTGAGGTGACAACGCTACCACAGCACCACCACTGCTGATACATACCATTTGGAAATAAAGCTAACTTTTCTTGATCACCATACCAGTTGTATGCTTGAATTTCGGAGCCCTTTATTTTAGTTGCTAATGTTTCTAAGTATAAAGCAAACAATAAGGAGGAAAGAGGACATCTCTGCCATCTGTTCAGCTTTTGTGATCCAGTCTGCCAAGATTAGATGTGAAACCAATTATGAATCAATAGTAAAATAAAGTAGCTCATAGTTCAAGCAATAACTGCATTAGGGCAGAAGCCAATTAAAATGCAGATGCCATAACAAATAAAAAAGCTTTACAATCCCACCCAAATATCAAGATGTTTTCTAAATAATTGTATGGATCCAGACTGACAAATGAACAAAGGAAGCTAATTCCAGAAACATGCCACAGAATGTGTTAGAAACTCTGATCTGATTGCAGTTCTACATTTACCAATTTTAAAAGTACAATCAACACCTGTAGTGGTTTCTTTCGGCTGCTCCCACTAGAGGTTACCACAGTAGATCATCTGTTTCCATTTCTTCCTGTCCTCTGCATCTTGCTCTGTCACACCAACCACCTGCATGTCCTCTCTCCCCACATCCATAAACCTTATCTTTGCCCTTCCTCTTTTCCTCTTACCAGACAGCTCCATCCTTAGCATCCTTCTCCTAATATACCCAGCATCTTTCCTCAGTAAACGACCAAACCAATGCAATCTCGCCTCTCTGGTTTTGTCTCCAAACTTTGCAACCTGAGCTGACTCTCATATACCCATTTCTAATCCTGTCCATCCTTGTCACACCCATTGCAAATCTTAACATCTTTAACTCTCGTGCCTCCAGCTCTGACTCCTGTCTTTTTGTCAGTGCCACCATCTCCAACCCATATAACATAGCTGGTCTCACTACCATATTGTACACCTACCTTTTCACTCTTACAGGAACCCGTCTATCATAAATCACTCCTGACCCTCTTCTCCACACAGTCCACCCTGCCTACACTCTTCTTCACCTCTCTTCCACACTCACCATTACTCTGAACTGTTGATTCCAAGTACTTAAACGTATCCACCTTCTCCAGCTCTACTCCCTGCATCCTCACCATTCCTTAGTCATCCCTGTCATTGACACACATATATTCCATCTTAGTCCTGCAGGCCTTCATTCCTCTCCTCTCCAGAGCATATCTGCACCTCTCCAGGGACTCCTCAACCTGCTCCCTACTCTCATTAAATATCACAATGTCATCCACAAACATCATAGTCCAGGGGACTCGTGTCTGATCTCGTCTGTCAACCTGTCCATCACCATTGCAAATAAGAAAGGGCTCAGAGCTGATATGTGATGTAATCCCACCTCCACCTTGAGTGCATCTGTGATGCCCCATCACGGGCCCATTAATCAAGGAGCCACTACCCTCACCACTACACACCAGTGGGGGACGTACATTGGGAGGATGACAAGTACACACACAGTATTTCCAGATGCAGTTATCTACATCAAGTGCAATTTCCTTTAAGAGCACAAAGAGACCACAGTCAGTCTGGGGCTGGTTTCTCCCTCTTTCTCCAGATTCCTGTAAGACTCCTCACTGGCACAGCTATAGAGTTGAGATCACAACTGAATGGCCAAGCCAAGACCTCCAGCACCATCTCTGTCCAACCAGTGCATTGTGTCCCTGTCCAAGTAGCTCACACACACACACACACACACACACACACACACACACACACACACACACACACACACACACACACTTTGAGGTTTGATTTATGCACACACATACCTGGGAAAGGCTGGCACAGGTTTACTAGCTCTGCCCCCTTCTGCCTAGACTATAAGGTAGTTACCACTGCCACCAGCCAACTTTTTATCAGCTACTTTAAGGTCCAATCTTACCTTGTAGTGTTACTGTTAATACATTTGTATTAACAGTAACATTACATGCAAGTACTCTCAGGTCTTAAATATGTCTCACAAATATCAGCCACAATGATAGGTTTAAATACATTTAATAATAAATAATAAAAGAACAACAAAATACTCAAGTATATAATCACGGTAACATCAGAGTTCAAAATCACAGGACTGTCCCAAATAAATAAAGAAAAGCATCTAAATTAAGATTTGATGTATTCCTGGCTATATCTACAGAATTACTAAATTCTAGTTAACTTACTCACAGAGCAAGCAAGGCAGATGTGGTAAGTGGGTCTTCCAGCTGATGTTATCGAGTTGAAGAAAAATACAGAATACTCAGTCTCTCTCTCTGAGAGTTCTTAAATTAATATCTCAAATATTACTGCTGGGATAGCTTGCAGAATGACATCATTTCTTGTCATCTGACTCTATCCCAAGTGAAAAACAACCATTGATGTAGCTGGTAGTATTTAGCAACTACCTGTGAAAATAAATAGACAAGGCTTTTCTTAATCTAAGGCAGATCCTGGAAGTCATAAAACAATAAAACAATTATAAGACAATACAGTGAATCTCTAGTTCTAGACATTGTGTCTGTTACTGCACTGAAACTGAAAGATACCATTCTTTTATTATGTGTCCATAAAGTGATTTAATTTCAGCTATTTTTTCTGAAGTTAACCTCTGGTGTTTCAGTTTCCATTGTTAAAATATATATATCTAAACAGTTACAATAGTGCAGGAACATTTCTAGTCTATTCCAGTATGGTACACTGTGGTTACATTTTTTAAGCCGTTTTTCTTCTTCTTTCGGCTTTTTCCCATTTAGGGGTCGCCACAGCGGAACTCCGTTCCGCTAATGATTGGCAGTAGATTTTTTACGGGTGCAGAGGTGCCAGCTCGACACCCAACCATCTACAAAGGCAAGCCCATTCTACGCAGGTCTTTCAAACGCCACTCGACCATGGGGAGGACATGCAGACTCCACACAGAAGGTGCTCCAGCCAAGAATCGAACGGGAGAACCTCTTGCTGTGAAACAACAATGCTACTGCTGCACCACCACGGCTTTATTACTTTACAAACCCCTTTCAACACATACTTCTGTACCAGCAGTTTGATATCCACATAACATACAGCTCTAATACATTTGTAACACAAGCATCTTACATGAAGAATGTTGACATTCACAAATGACACATAACCATTTACAAAATTCCAGACAGCTGTATTGGCAGTATCTTCTTTAGTTGCACTTCTATATAAATCATATTAATATTTATAAATGGCATATAATTATTTACAAAATTCCAGATAGCTGGGCTAGTTGTATCTCCTTTCATGGCAGCATCCATCATTCCTATTGAAGACCTCACCACTGTCACACTGCCCTTGTACATATCCTGTACCACTCTTACATACTTCTTTGCCACTCCCAGTCTCCTCATACGATACCACAACTGCTCTCTAGACACCCTGTCATATGCTTTCTCTAAGTCCACAAAGACACAATGCAACTCCTCCTGCCCTTCTCTATACTTCTCCATCAACACTCTCAAAGCAAACATCGCATCTGTAGTTGTCTTTCCCAGCATAAAACAGCACTGCTGCTCACTAATAAGCACTTTCCTTCTTAACCTAGCTTCCACTCCTCTTTTCCATAACTTCATGTTGTGGCTGATCAATTTTATTCCTCTGTAGTTACTACAGCTCTGTACATCACCCTTATTTTTAAAAACTGGTACCAATACACTTCTTCACCATTCCACCGGCATCCTCTCACTTTTCAAGATTTTATTAAACAACCTGATTAAAAACTCCACTACCATCTATCCTAAACACCTCTATGCTTCCACAGGTATATCATTTCAGTCAACATCCTTTCCATTCTTCATCCTCTTCATAGCTGTCCTTACTTTCTCCTTGCTAATCCTTTGCAGTTTCTGATTCACTATCCCCACATCATCCAACCTCCTCTCTCTCTCTCTCTCTCTCTCTCATTCTCTTCATTCGTCAGTGGATCTACTTGAATTCATTAGTTCAATATTTAACAACAAGCAAAGTTCCTCATTCATTTAAGCCCTATAAGCTAAACACAACTTGCTATGCAAATATCCATAGCAAATGGAAAACAGGCCAAAGTGTTCTAATCTAGAGTAGTATGTGTGGCTTTTAATCTCCATTAATCTCTTTGTAAACTTCCGCTGGATACCTTAAAGTACAGATAGAGCACCTTTATTATATACGTGTATGTGTGTGTATATATATGTGTGTGTGTGTGTGTGTATGTGTGTATATATATATATATATATATATATATATATATATATATATATATATATACATGGGTCTACTTGATATGGTCGACAGTTCATATGGTCAAAACTCATTTGGTCGAAGGCTCATTTGGTCGACAACCAGTATTCAAGGCACTTAACAGGGATTTGCCCCCCCTCCCCAAAGTTATGTGACCCTAGAGTTGATATAGAGTTAGGGGGTGTGGGGGGCAAAGCCCTCCACCCATATTCATTTAAAATGTTTAGTTTTTGTTGTGTTTTCATGTTTTAAATGACTATTAAATGAATATTAGTGGGGGGCTTCGCCCCCACATCCCTCCTAACTATATATATCAACTCCAGAGTCGCACAACTTTGAGGAGGGGGAGCAAATCCCTGTTAAGTGCCTTGAATACTGGTTGTCAACCAAATGAGCTGTCGACCAAACGAGTTTCGACAATATGAACTGTCGACCATATCAAGTAGACCCATATATATATATATATATATATATATATATATATATATATATATACATACATACAACACACCAAACAAGGCATTGTATTGTATAAACAGAACACCTCTATAACACTGTTCATGAGGAAACTGATTGAGTGGACGGGACACAGTAAATTCTTACCAGAGATGGTGCCCCCAACCCTCCGGGACATGGTCTGTGATCACTAAATGCAATCTTGGGTACTGACTAGTACTTCTACAGTATTATATTGGGTTGAAACAGCTAGGCTTAAAATGACCTCTGGGTCAATAGCCTAGTAATCTCCTATAATCCTATAATAAGGCATACATATGTTATGAGCAGTTTTGTAAGGCAGACATACTGGTTGAGACAAAGTTCTTAAAGATCAATCCTATGCTTTGATTGCCTTAACTTTTATAATTTGAGCACAAGATGTAAATTTGAGATAGTTACAAACAAGGATATCTAAATCTTCATACTTTGACAAATACAATAAATCTATATATCCCAGTCTAACATTAGGAATGGCATTGTGCTTTCCAAAGTATAAGGCTCCATATTTATCTTTATTAATTTTAGGCCGATTTTATTTTAGCCAAAATGCAACTGAACTCAGGTATAAATTAAATTTATTTATATTCTTGGAAGTAGTCACAACACATCCAAACTTAATCTCATCAGCATATTTAGCCATTCAAATAAAAGAAAATTTAGGCATCAAAGAAAAAAACAATGTTAAGTAGCATGAGTTCTAAAACCAGACCTTATATAACTCTTCTAGACACCTTTACCCAATTAGAATTATAAGTATTAATCTGATTCTTTAGGATTTTCAACAAATAATGTAACGGTAAACTAACTACATACACATTGTGTCTATTCTAACAGTGTGTGAAATGCTATCAAAAGCCTCGGATAGGTATAAATAAACCACAACCACAGACAATCAAGTTTGTAAAAGTTGATCTGTTCTTTGTAAACCCATGTTGAGAAGCTACCCTTTAAATTCAGTACTGATAATATTACATATTTCGAAGCTCTTGTCAACCAGTGAAGTCAAACTAATTGGCCTATTGTTAGAGATGTTATCCTGTCTTCCCTCTTTATGGACTGGTATAACATCAGCAAGTTTTCAGCTTGGAGGAACATAACCATATAAAAACATTTTATTGAAAAGTGATATAATAGCTGCAGAAATATATTTAAAACTGGTTGCTCCAGAAACATTCTGATAAAATGATCAGGACCTAGATTATCATATCACATTCATCCCAAAGACTTGCTCACTGTGTCCACATTAGAAGTTGGACAGTCATGAGTATCTATTGTATGATGTCCAACCCATAATAATCAACCTTTCTGATAGCATCATGTGCTAGAAAATGATTGTTAAATGCATCAACCAATCTTAAACCTATCAACAATAGGACATACACTCTATTTTTCCTGTGGATGGATTAATATAAGAATATAATTTCTTCATCAAAACATTAGGCAAAATATTACTGTCATACTTGCAAGTTCTTAATGATTACTTAAGTCTTCTTTTAACTAAATTATAAGCTATTTTTGCAGAAATGCTCCTATACTTTTCAATATTCTAAATTTCATCCTTTTCTTTTTCAAAAATTAGAATCTGTTATATCCCAGTAAGGTGGACAGAATTTCTGAAATATCCTAATAATGGATTTTCAACACTTATTAAGATGTTTGTAGCATGTATGCTTGAAAATATCCCAATTACTGGTAATATTATCGGGATTTACCATTGATAAATCAAAAGAATTAACTTGTGGAATTAAACCCAGATCAAAAATTGTGGACCTATCAAATATTATCTTTGCCTGGTTCTTTAAATATGAACCCATCAAAAAGCAAAGTCAAATGAATTATATGGTCTAAACTACCCAGGGGTCACAACTGTTTTATATTAATTATCTTATATGGAATATTAGTAAATAAAACTATGGTGTTCACCTTTGTTGAAAAATTAATATGCCGTATGAAATTATTGATCAAAAATAAATAAAACTATCTTCTTCTAAGACATACATTTAACCCTATTGCTACTGCACCAGCATTGGCTACAGCAAAAATAAAAAAAAAATCATACCTGTTTCTGACATTTCACAAAGTCAACAGCAAGTGTTTTCCAATGTTTTTGAAGCATCTGAAAAGTATAATCAGTTTGCTCAACAGACTTACAAGCCCAAAAAGTGTATGCGTTGAGAAAATACTGTCATACAATATATTACGCTCTAGCCATTACTGCATGTCATTTCTATGTGAGGTTGATCCCATGAATAATAACCACAACATGTTTTACGGTCTGTTACTTTTTATGGGTACTTCTGGTGATTCAGTAACAGCCTAACAGACATCAAGCTTCTGCAGGTCTGTACCAAACCCTTTGCTCTCCTGGATGTTTTTTGCTTTTCATATTTGTGCAATAGGCTAATTTCTTAAATAATAACTCAATCAGTGGTAACTTACGATGCATTGGTGCATGTTATAGTTCACCATCTAACAATTCTGTAATGTTATCATTCACAAATGTCAACTTTATGTCTAACAAATATGATGTATTGATTCTATGTGGTGGCAAGCCCTTAAGGCATTCAACAAGTCCGGGCAGATCTTCTCAGAACATCCATGCCCTTAAGTGTTTCCCACTGTGCAGCACACTTGACAAAATAACCACCAACATACCAAAAGAGTCTAGGGAATATGAAGAATATATGCTTTCATGGTAAAACAATTGTTCTCTAGCCTTCATGACTGCAGATGGTAATTCACTGCTCAAATAAATTGTGTTTTCACTTTTTGTGATACACTTTTTATAAGGAACATAGGACCATAAGAAGTTACTAGGCTAATGGTCCAATGGCCCTTACAAGCCTAGTCAAACTCTTGTTTCTATGATCACCACCTATTGCTCTTGTTCAAGAGAGACATCGGTGGAACCTTCAGGGTGAATTTACAGTTACCCATCTAATCGTCCAGATTGTGCTTGAAGAGGGCCAAAGAGGTCCTCTGCTTGACATGAATTGGGAGTCTGTTCCACAGGTGTGGTAACCTCTGGGAGACAAACCTGTCCCTCCAGCAGGTTCTATTAATGTCACATACCAGGTTAAGGTCTTTAGAGCGAGTAACCTGTGAGCCAATGGACTTATGGATATGCTGCATTTCCAATAAAGCAAAGTCAGAGACTGCCTTATAGACAAGGTAGAGTTTGCCTCTGAGTAGTCTGTATGAAATGGAGTAAAGTGACAGTGATTTCAGCTGATCCACATAGGACAGATGCTGAATACCTTAAATTCTACTTGTAAGGAACCTTTGCAGTCTTTCCAATTGGTGCAGGTGCCTAGAAAGTTACATACCAAAAGGGGCATTGTACTCAATTATTGGCCTGATGAGGGAAGAGTACAGGGAGGTTATAACCTCTTTTTTTCTGGAGGCAATGCCCTTACTTATGAGATGAGCCATATAGAATGCCCTTCTTACCACTGTGGAGTCATGGTTATCAAAGGTAAAGTTGCTGTTAACCTGTGTGACCAGGTCTCTCACCACTGAGTGCATGCTTAGGGTGTTTCTGTTGATGTGGTAGTTATCAGGAACATCACTCTTACCAAATGGGATGATAATACATTTTTTTTGCGTTGAGTTTAAGGCCATGACTTTGTCACCAATTAAAGCAATTTTATTCAGAAAAAGTTTTTTTGTTTCTTATTAAAAATACTAGATAACCTCTATAACACATATATGTTATAATCTCATGGATGAGTCTTAAAATTAGCAGACATTTTCTCCTTGCACTTTTGGTCATTCAGATTCCTGTACATTGAAAGTTTGATTGTTTGTCCTTCAGCTTTTGGGGGTCGCCACAGCGGAACTCCGGTCCGCTAATGATTGGCAGTTGTTTTTTATGGTGTCAAGTTGCCAGCCCGATGCCCAACCTTCAACGAAGGCACGCCCATTCAACTCATGTCTTTCGAATGCCCACTCGACCTCGGGGAGGACATGCAGACTCCACACAGAAGGCACTCCCAAGCCGAGAATCGAACGGGAGAACCTCTTACTGTGAGGCAACAACGCTAATGCTGCACCACCGCAGAAGTATTCCTGTACATTGAAAGTGACAATCCTAAAAGAAACTAACAAAAATAAATAAAATATACGTTAACCATGATAGTAAATAAAGTGAAGCATTAGTTGGTGCTTTAACTGATTAATGACATCACTTGTCCTCACATATCATTTCACCCCTTTGAGACTTCTTCCTTTCTGTAAAGCATTCTGCTGTAACTTCCATGCTCCTTCAGACTCCCCATAGTTTTACTTTACATCAGTGAATTTGTAAAAGTAATGTTTAACATGATGTAACTTACCTGTGATGTTTTATGAACTATTTTAACCATATATAAATGACCTATTACATCTCAGTAAAATTGAAAGGAAAGATGGCATAACATTTTATGTCATCTTTTCCTAATGGTTACAGAAACTAACTGCCACTTTTATAAAATTGCTGCATCAAATACACATTCAGCATACTGTCTTATTTTTATAAAGCTGAGGATTTTTTTTTTACATTTTCCACAATAGCTCTTTTGAAATAACTTTCATAGTCTCCCATGTCTGTGAGGTTGCCTAATCTGCAGTTATCCTTAATCTTTACATATCATCCTCTACTCCAATTTATATGGTAATCTGCTTTCTGTACTATCCCATTTCAATTATTTTATCAATTGAGGGCAATCTTAACATTTAGTCAGCTTGCATCACATCAGAAAAGGGACAGGAGAGAACATGTTTCAGACATCTCCACACCAAAAGTAGGTAACTCTGACAGACAATACTACAGGGTCCAGGAAGATTAAGACCAGAAGTTGCTTTACCTCAGCAGGCTAAAGAGCAATAATACTTCAGATGAACCTTATATAAAAATAAGCAGACAGAAAAGTCTGGAGGAAAATACATGACAAACAACGTCAGACATCACCATCATCAACAATCCAATTTTTCCCCATTTTCCACATGAGGGCAGGGTGCCATGTCCAGTGCTGTCATCTTTCTTGATTCACTACCACTCTTATACCTTCTTCAGTGGCCATGCCTGACTGTTGCAAGTTTTCTCTCATGCAATTCATAAATCTTTTCTGCTGGTTGGCCTAGTTTCCTCTTGCCATCATTCTGTTTCTCCCAAATCTTCTTCAATAGATTGAATTCTGTTTCCCTGCATGTATGTCCAGACCATTGCACTCTGTCTTCTTTGACCTTCTCTGTAACTGGAGCTACTTTGGCTTCTGCTCTGATGTCCTTATTTCTTCATCTGTCCCACAGTGTGCATCTTACCACCTATCACATGCACTTCATTTCCATCACATCTAGCTTTTCCAACTGCTCTGCCATCACTGCCCAGGTTTCTGAACCATGCAATAATGTTGGTCACACCACTGTTTTGTTTACCTTACTTTTCAACTTCTTTAGCAAATTCTTCTGCCACATACTACCCCTAACACTATGAATCAGTTTGCTGTAGTCCCTATGATTCTAGCTTTGACCTACAAATTCAGACTTCCTTCCCATCAGCCAAACCTCCCAGATACTTGAAGCTATTAACCTTTCACTGTTTTCCCTTCTATCTTAATTTTCCCTTCTTATTATTCTCCCATTTGCTGTCATGACAACTGTCTTTTCAGTACTCATTTTCATCCAACATGCCTTCAGTTTTGTATTCCATTCTCCTATCATTTGCTGAAGTTCTTGTTCTGAGTCTACCTGTAATGCCTCATTGTCTGTATACAGTAGCTTTATTGATCTGCCCCCTAGCCTGTTTGCTAATGTAGCTCATCATCACTATGAACAGCAGTGGGCTCAAATCTGAATCCTGATGCACACCCACTCACCCTGGAAACCTCACTGACAGTCCAAACACTGTTTGTACTTTTGTCATTGGGTCCTAGTGCATACGTATGCACTAATTTTACTAATGTTTTTGGGACTTTGTATCATCACAGAACTGCCCAAAACTGTCTTTCTTTGGACCTTTTCATATGCTTTTCCAAAGTCTAGGAATGCCCAGTTGGACTATTGACTTATCTCTAGCTTCTTATTAACCATCTGTCTGACTGCAAACATCAGGTTAGTCATGCTGCATCCTTTTCTGAATCAAAACTGCTTATCTGGCATCTACCTTTCTAGTACTCTTCATATTTGTTTAACAAATCACCTTTGTGAAGATAGGAGGTATTGCCAGCCATACCAGAAGTAGGGCAGTGGATGTATGACTTGTGCCAGCACAGCTGGCTGTAATGTTGTAAATAATTATATGTCATTTGTATATCAAACTGATTTGTACAGATACTTAAACTGAAAATGTATTTGTGAGGTTTGCTTCTGTTAAAATGCATCAGCAGTGCAGGGAGGAAAAGAAATGTACGTGTAATATTTTAACTGAATTAAATGTATATGTTTTAATAGAGGATACTGGGACAGCAGAGGTTAACCAGCTATCATACTTTAAGAAAAATAAGGGAAATGTAGATGAGGTGTTAAACCATTAAAATGTCACCCCACAGTGCTGAATAGGACTGGAGTTGGTGAGTCTGGAAGAAGCCTTTGTTCATTAGCTCAGCAAAAAGAGGGGGAGTCTCGGGCGCTGCCATAAACATTTGGATTTGTATTGTAGCCATCTATGCTAAATTCCTGTCTCAGCTTTAAAGGAGGATACTGTGAGAACCCAGAGTCATGTGACCAGACGAGGTCATTCTGAAAACCATCTTGGATATTATATTTTACAGGGAGTATTGAGTATTCTGTTTTGTGGAACCTGACTAGAAAGACTGCTCACATATTTCATTGTGCCTTGCCCATCAATTTTATTTTTAATATTTCCTGTGATATTTGAACTCTCTGGTTTACTGTAAATATATATTTAGTATTTTCGTATTCTTTTATTATTTATTATTAAATATATTTAAACTTGTCATTGTCACTGGTTCTTTTTAGAAAATATTTAAGCTTTGAGAGCATTTGCACATATTTATTTGGTGGTAACTTTGGCACTCCTGAAAGCCTTGCTATTTGGTCAACATTACCATTTGTATTAACTTCACTCACCATAATTGAATACCATTTTAAGAGCCTTATAGTAACTAACTGGTGGTAGTGAGTCTTCCTGATATTCTGGGCAAAGTTGGTAGCGCAGGTAATCTGTGCCAGCATTTTCCCATACATATATATATATATATATATATATATATATATATATATATATATATATATATAATGGGTCTAGGACACATGCTCGACTATCATATGTCCGAATCACAAAACATCGAACACACATACACAGAAGCGCTTAACATCGAAAAGCGCTTCTGTGTATGTGTAGTTCAAAACAAAATCTATGTTTCTGCAGGGGGGCTTAGTCCCCCTGCACCCCCCACACCCCCCTTCTTTAATATTCTCACTCCGAGATTGCACTACAGTGGGAAAAGGGAATTTTCCCTTACCTGCACTGTAATCTGATCTACGAAACAGGCACACATACACGGAAGCTCTTTTCGATGTTAAGCCCTTTCGTGTATGTGTGTTCAATGTTTTGTGATTCGGACATTTGCTAGTTGAGCATGTGTCCGGATCCCATATATATATATATATATATATATATATATATATATATATATATATATATATATATATATGGGTCTACTTTATTTGGTCGACTGACATTTGGTCGAAAATAATTTCAGACAGCACACTTCACTGAAAGCTCATTTCACTGAAAGCTCATTTGGTTGAAAATGAAATATAGCCCCTTCCCCACTGCAGTGCAACCCCAGAGTGAGAATATTAATTAAGGGGGGTTGGAGGGTGTGGGGGGGCATAGCTCCCACATAATTTTAGTTTATTCACTGTTATACAAAGGTGTATCCATTAAAAAGTTATTTATATATATATATATATATATATATATATATATATATATATATATATATATATATATTCATTAAAAACTATTCCCCCACACACCCCTTAATTAATATTCTCACTCCAGGGTCGCACTGCAGTGGGGAAGGGGCTATATTTAATTTTCGACCAAATGAGCTTTCAGTGAAGTGTGCTGCCTGAAATTATTTTCGACCAAATGTGAGTTGACCAAATGAATGGGACCCATAGATATATATATATATATATATATATACATATAAATAAATGAATGGGACCCATATATATATATATATATATATATATATATATATATATATATATATATATATGCGTGTGAAAATAAAATCTCAAAGATTGAGTGAGTCAGATACTTGGAGCAGGGTGATGAAGCCCTGGTTTCACAGTGCCAGTGGGGAGTCTTATTGGGGACAAACCCAGACCCCAGGCTTAGTGTGTGCCCTCTGTAATCTTAAGGGAAATTGTGCTTGTTGCAGAGAGGTCTGCATCTGGAAATACTTAGTGTATCCATTTGTAATTTAAGTGCACATCCCTCTCCAGTGTCAGTGGTGAGAATTCAGTCCCCTTCATTACTGGCCCAGCAAGGGGATGCCACATATTGGTGGAAGTGGTGGGATATTAATTGAACTCATGTAGCCTGTAAACAGTTGTCACTAAAAAAAGGTGTACTCTCAAGCAGCCACAAAGTAGACATTCAAAGCTTCATATCACAGTAGTTTTATTTATTTACTTTTTGTTTTTAGCTTAGTCAGGGAGAGTAGGCAATGATGTCAGCACAGGTTTATAGCAAGCTGACAAGGAACCAGTTGGCTAAGATGTGTCAAGCCAAAGAAATGATGCATGCAAACCTGACTAAAGGGGAAATTATTGCAGCCTTAATCACAGCTGCAGCACAGACCAGCAACCAGGAAGACAACCAGTCTGGCACTGGCACAGCTCTCAGAAACAGGACAGCTCAACTTTTCCTTAGAGGACTTAAAACTCCATCTGGACTTAGGCCAAAAGTTTGGAAGGAGAATCATCAGAGAGACTGTGGAGTTTGGATGCTGAAGAAAAGGAGAAGCTGCATCAACATGAGAGGGAGATTCTGACTCTTCACTAGGATGATGGAGGTAATGGAGAAGAGAATAACTGAACCCCCAGAACAATAAAGGTAAGTAAATTTCTTCCACAATTTACAGAGGGTGATAATTGTGATAGTTTTATTCATATATTTGAAAGGGTATGTAAACAGTGTAATGCTGACCAAGGGTCTGGGTATGGTTCCTGACCCCCTTACTCCATGGTAAAGCTCTAACTGCTGTTTCTAAATTGTTTGATACTGATTGCTTAAACTATGATACATTATAAATGTTTATTGGAATGTTTTAAGTTAACACCTGAAGCTTACAGAAAAAAAGTTTTGTGAGCATAGATGCAAGGCAGATGAAAGTATATATGATTATATTGCTGAACTAAGCACTTATTTTCATAGGTGAGTGAGTGGGTGTCAGACCACTTCTTTTGAAAAGCTGGCAGATCTTTTGGTGAGGGGAACAAGCCCTTAGCACTTTGCCTGAGGACATGAGAATCTGCTTGACAGACATGAAATGCAACTCTGCAAATGAGCTGGGGAAAAAGGGGATGTCTACTTAGCAAGCAGGGCATCACTGCATAGGAAAAAGATAACCAGTGCTGCACATGGATATAAGGGAACCCATGGTGTGCAGCCTAAATCACCCCACCAGAGTCTGCCAGTAACAGGGGAAGCCACTATTCAGGTACACGGCCAGGATCAAGGGTTAAATGTTTTAAATGTAACCAGTGGAGCCATGTAGCATATAGATGTTTACAGAGGCAAAGTGGGGAACAAATGGTTGGGGAGTCAGCAAGTGGGAATAACAGAATGCCAGTGGTAAGTTGTATGGAGACAGTCTGGGTGCCAGACTACCACCACAGTTTGTATCCTAGCTTGGTGCATGGAAAACAGGCCACTGCAAAGAGAGACACACCATCTGATATAACCATTACAAAGCCTTCACTGTTTAAAGAAGAGCAGTACTTGCTTGGGCAGTCCACTCCAGTCCGAGCTTTAGGATGGATCCTATTCCAAATGCCTTTGGCCGGGGTTCACCTTGACTGGGAAGGTGTAAAAAGAAGCAAACAAGTTGGTGTCCTTGAGGATATCCCTGCAGATGTCTTGATGGGGATGATTTTGATAATGCAGTACCTTCACCCCGGGGATCACTTCTGTAGTTCTGCTTGACAGGGGCACAGGAAAATAATTTTCTTGGGTAGCGAAAGCCAGGGTACCTTTTTGGCTAGGCTTGTATAGGCCCTAGGGCCAATAGCCTAGTACCTACCTATGAACCTTGTGTGCATGCAGTCAGGCTTGGAGACAGGCATGTGGGTCTGGCAGCCAGGGGGAGACCCAGACAGATCACATCCCTGAAGCCAGAACTGGTGATGTAGCTAATTCAGGGAGGGAGCTACCCTGTATCAGTGAGCCTGAAGATGAGCCGAGGTTGCTGGTAGGTACTGATGTTCATTTGGACAGGGTGACTGCAAGGGCAGAGGTGAGTGGTAGTACCCAGGCTGACAGTGAGGCACCACTGTCAGAAGATACCAGACTTCCTGTGGAAGGGGAGCTGGGAAATGTCACAAAGATAAGAGCCGAGACAGGCTCAGCTCTCAGACCCTACATTACAAGGCTTGAAGGAGGTAGCTAGGGAGGCACTCGATTCTGAAGGAAAAGGGATCTGTGTACTGGAACAAAGGCTTACTGTATAGAGAGTGGATCCCTGAAGGAGGACTAGAAGGTGAGGTAAATACAGCAGTTGGTAGTGCCCAGAGCCTACCGTCTGGCACTTCTAGCCATAGTCCATGACATTCCATTTGCAGGTCATATGGCTTTTTTGGCCTGGGATTGCCAGGGATGTAACCGGGTACTGCAAGACTTGTAAGCAGTGCCAAAAAGTAAGCAAGGCAGGAAACAAGATGCAGTGGCTGTGTCCTCCATCAAAGCAGAGAAGGTGGTACATGCATTGCTAGAGATTTTCAGCAGGGTAGATTTCCCAAGAGAAATACTGACTGACAGAGGTGCCAATTTCATTTCAGACTTGCTGACTTGTCTGTGGGAGCACTGTGGGGGGAAGCACATAAAGACAACCCCCCTAACACACCCAGACTAATGGTCTTGTAGAGAGGTCAAACTCTACACTAAAGACCATGCTACATGCATTTATAGACTGGTTTAAGAGAGAGTGGGACAAATATTTGTCCTATCTGTTTGTTTACAGAGAGGTACCCCAAGAATCCACAGGTTTTTCACCCTTTAAGTTGCTGTATGAGCATAGGGTGAGGGGACCATTAGATCTGATTTGTGATCAGTGGGAGGGTGAATGTGAATCCCACAAGAAGTCTGTTGTGGCATATGCCCTACACCTCACGACAAGGCTTAGGGAGCAAATGGGCTTGGCCTGGGGAAACCTGGCAGAATCCAAACAGCAGTAAAAGATCTAGTGAGTACCAGATCTAGGATATTTGCTCCTCTAATGGGAGTGCAAACTACTCCATGGCATTTGAATTTACAAAGTCAAGAAATCTTTGGGCCTGCATATTAGTGGTTGTGTATGCCTCCCAGTTAGTGGAGGTGTAGTTAAAATAAAAAATCACCCATGAGCATACCTCTCTCAACTGTACAGTTTTGTGCAGAATGTCCAGATTTTTGCCTATTTTGGTCCATTTTTCATAAAATTGTGGTTTGCTGGCAAATTAGTGGCAACTCATTACAGACTGAAGTCAGAAAATTGACAGACATTTGAATTTGAGACTTCATACCCTTCAGAAAATTCATGCTAATGAACAACCTGTTATTCTATCAACTTTGTAAGACTGTAAGAGTAATATTTAAAAATTGTCCCTATTTTGGGCCTTTGTCCCACTTACTTATGACTTTGTCCAGATTTCTTGCTCTAAGAGGTATGCCCATGGGTATGGTATTGGGCTAGATGCTTAGCGATTATATTACCTTCAGATATGATGTATGGGTTTCCTGGTTCATACTTGTGGACCTGTAGCTAGCAGCTAGCCAGAATGTGGCAACAGATTTTTCCCATAGGTAAATTGGACACGGAGTAGTTCAAACATGGCATACTGTTGACCAGCCTTGGGGTGCCTTTATCTTTTGTATATAGAAGCATCTCCACCTTTAGCTCTTTCGTGTTCAGTGGGTGGCTGTAGAGTATGAAAGGCATTACAGCCAACTAACAGAATACAGGCTAGATTCCCGTTCATTACATCAGACTACTTCATATTTACTAATGCCTTGGTTCCTTTCAGACAAAGGAATATTGGCACAGTTCACAGCAAAGACTACCCTTTTCCCCACTAGAATTTAGCCTTCTCACATAACAGAGATTATGGCATCGTACGGCAGTAGACATAAATAACTTCACCTACTAACTCAGAACAGAAGAAAATAGGAGAAACGCGCATGCAGTGTAAGCTGAAGCATCCGCAGTGTCTAAACTTATACATTGTTCTGTTAAATGCAACGATGAAGTTCTTCGCTATTAAATGCGTATTTTGCTCAAGTATCTTAAACGTGAATGTTTAATAAGCTATAAATAAATAAACTGCTTTTTAGGTTTTATAATTCTCAGACTCCCATCACCTAACCAATCAAATACTGCAAATCTGTGTGGCACCACGGCAACATTGCAGTCTACTAGACAAAATCCGCAGCAATCTAGGCTAACGTTACTGCGACAGGAAATTATTTCTACTTCCCATCGAAAGAAACCGCACATCCCATTATCAATAAACCATTAATACAACCTAATTTAACTACAAATATACTAGGGTTTTTTTCTAAATTATTGTTCACAATTTGAGCACTTTTAACATAATTAAAAATACTAACAACATTCCCTTTTCCTGCTAGTTCCGCCTGCACCCTATGCGGCAGCAAGGCGACTCTAAAGGGGCAACAAAAAAGTCACAAACCAAAATCGTGCTTGTTCATTGGATAAGTCAGTCGAAGGCTTGGAATACTATTCTTCTCATTGGTGGGTATCAGTCATGAGGCGCTCCTTTTCCTCCATTGTTGTTACTTAAAGGCTGGATCAAGAAGAAGTAGTTTTAGTTGGGGGTACGGAAGGTAGTAGATTTATTGTAGTATACTGTAATTAAGTGCGAGTTCTAGCATTAATTATGAGTAACCCAAGAGTATTTCTTGATATAACTATCGCTGATAAGCCCGCTGGTCGGCTCGTCTTAGAGGTATGCAGTTAATGTGTTTGACTGTCTGTTTTATCTGGGGTGTTTGATAAGGTGATATTTGTATGCAAAATGAATGTTTAGACTGTTGGTGCCATATATAAATCGTGGCTTTGGTTATAACGCCATTTTATTGGCATTTAGTTTAATTCAGCCATTTTGGAAGCAGGTCTCTGGCGTTTTTTTTTTTTTTCTTTTTTTTTTTTAAGTTGTCTCTAACTTATTTTGGACAGGCGATACAATTGCTTAATGTATAGGAGTGTTCTTTTTGTAATTAAAAGAATGTGAGGCGTTTAAAATGTGCTATGTAGATTTGCATGGGTTCTCCCTCAATGTATACTGAATGCTAGAGATGCACGTGGTTAACATTGTATAGAACTTTATTCATAAAACTAGTGTTTCAGAAATAACGTTCCACTAACACTTCAGTTGCTGCGATGACCATTAACTCCACCTAATAGGTGTGTACTGATGCGTTTTGCGCCCTCGCCTTGTGAAGCCCTTACTTCCTCTTGCAGCGTTTTAGTGGCGCGCTTTTAGGGTTGTCCTATTTTTGTTAAATTGCTACCTAAATGTCTATGGCTGCCTTAATCTTCTGTTAAGGTGACTATCCGTCATGCTGAGGTTGCTTTCTTCCTGTGTGGAGGGGTTTAACATGGCGACGATGTGAGCCCTAAGCGGTGTGGGTGTTCACTTATCGATGTATAATGACGCCAGAGTTTTTTTATTGCTTTTGGAGCTAAAATTATTAGCTGAACAACCTTTTGTGGTTTAGACTGTGACTTGGTATCCCCTCGCCCTGCAGAAGGTACATGCACATTGTAGCGGATGATGGGGTGGAGGGTTTGTCAGGAAAATTTCCCCCGGAAGTTCGTGGCCTATCTGGCTTGCGTTAAGGTCTAATTCTATAGATGGGAGTTCGGCCTCGATATCCCTAAATTGGGTTGCTGTATTGATTATAGTTTTCATTTGGTCGTTAGGGAATCGGGTTTTATAATGTAAGCGTCTGTCTACTATGAAGATTAGGTTTTGAGACGCGGCAGTTACTTAAGACTGAAGAACCTTCTGTAAACTAGAAGCCTGCGTGCCATAGAAAGGGGATGATTGTATAGTATTGCTTCGGGGGGTAAAGCTGTATAGATGAGCCTAAATCTAGATAAAAACTTCGACAAAAATAACAAAGCTTACTCCTTTCAACTTGGACATATTACAAGGTTTTGCTGGCGTCTTCGGGGGGGGGGGGGCATTGTTTAATCCCAAACAATTTTGCTAACTTTTTTGTAGCCAAGCTTTGTGGCAGCAATCAAGTCTCAGCGATCAAGTCTCGGGAGCAAAAAAGTACGACGGTATGATGTCTAGCACATGCAGCTCGGGTATCGGGCCCAGTTGGGAGTGGCAAATGTTTTGCTAAAATTATGGTGAATATTGCTGAGTACAGTAAGTTACGGATAATCAAACGTAACAGAACTGGTTAACTTCATAGGTCAGTTTCTCGCATAACGCGCGTAAACTCAAAACAGACTGTTCCTACCTGAAGGCTGTGTTCGTATAACTGAGGTTTATAATAATCACTTATACTGTACTTGTGGAAGTTTCCTAGATGACTTTATAGCAGGGGTCCAGAAACCACAACTAACATCAAATCCACTAACCCTTACATGCATTGGTAACTTGACTCCACTTCAGAAAAGTAGCCACTTCATTCAGGTTGTCCAGTTAACTGACCACTGCAGTTTTTCTGGACCTGCATACTGCACTTAAACTAAGTACCTGACCATAATCTTCTAGCTTGGTATTTGCTGTTCTGGGTCCCAGACGTATCCGGGCAGTCATAGCCAGTGATAGTCTCTACGAGATGCCTGATAGCAAAAAAAGGCCTGTACCTGACTGGCTTAACAGTGGAAAAAGTTTACATCCAACTTGATGGTGAACACAACAGTCAATCCTATATATCTTGCCTCCTAATTTGTTCTGGTGTCAAGTTCAGCAAACTACGCCCAACTTTCCTTAGATTTGGAGCGACATCAGCTCACTGCTTGTGGAATCTTGAAAAGGCACCTGTTGGTAAACTTGCTCTTGACTGTTTTTGTATCTCCAGTATCTGTGCTGACTGGACAACCCAAGCAGCATGCCCATAATGATTGTAGCCTTAGTCTGGCAGTTCAACCAACTTGTGCTAGGTTGACAACTACTCAAATTCTGGTTTTCCTCATTCTTAATGTATTTGTGCCATACCCTTAAGTTTTCAAAACTCCATTTTTTTGGTGGGGGATTCATACTGTTGGTCCCTGACTTTTGGCCCATTGTCCATTTGCTATTGTGGTTTTGTCCAGAATTCTAAAGTTGCTGGTTAAGGATTTAAATACAAGCTAAAGAGATTTGTGCAAGAATGGGTTTGTATCATGTCCATATTGTCAGTATGGTAAAAGGCAGCGAATGTTTAATGTCTTTGTATAATAGTACATGACTGGTAAATACCCCCACCCGAACTTGACTTTTCTCTTATGGTAGGTAAATTCTGCATTATTCAGTCTTTGCTGAAAGATTAACATTGCTTGGGTGTCATTCTGAGTTTTGTCTACAGAATGGCCAACCATTGCCAGAAATGTCATTCTCCCCTGACTGGGCCCGATACCCAAGCTGCATGTGCTAGACATCATACCATCGTACTTTTTTGCTCCCATTGTTGAAAACAACTTGCAGTCAAGTATTTTAGATGGTCATTGCAATTGCATTCTGGTCTACTTCTGAATATAAACTTATGTCAGCCATATGAATATGTAAAACAATGATTGCAAAATTATAGCTTAATATATAAATGTCAAAGCTCAACACCATCTTTACTATACAAGCTAGTGGAAAAGTAGCTTTTTAATTACTGCAGTACATTACAAGTACTATGCTTAAATCTTCACACTTGTACATACCTCGTGCATGAAATGTTTGTAAAACATTCAGTTTATATTGTGAAACATGGGGGGGGGGTGCAGGGGGCCTGCCCCCTGAAAGTGATTACAGTGCAAAACTCGTCAGGAGTACTGTGCTTAAGTCTTTATCCACACCTATTTCAAGTGAAATGTCAAATATAAATATATTGACATTACTTAATTGCTCAAAGCTAAAGTTGTACATACCTCATGCATGAAATGTTTGTGAAACATTATTGACAGTTTAAACAAAACATGGGGAAGTGATTACAGTGCCTGACTATTGTCAGGAGTACTGCAGAGTGTTTATACATAATTACAAAACAAAGCATGACATAACCAGGCCAACAAAACAATAGTATTTGGGGTGGTGCATGGGGGGGGGGGGCTGTAAACACTGGCTTTAACATTTCTTTCACGCTTAACATTATCAACTTCAAACATGGTGCTCTGGTTAACTTCACACTGTAAATACTATGTTTGTGCCTGGCTATGAAGTAAACCTGTTGGTGATCTGTTTAATAAAACAGAAATCCTCCCCAATTCAGTATATTCACATACTAAGTACTCACTATGAATTTTCATGATGCCCCATTGAAATATGCATGCCTTGTAAATTGGACATTATGGTATGTCCACATGGCCTTCACCTGCCAATCACATTCACCACACCCATTTCTGCACAGAAATGCCACTGGGGTAGTGTTCTAATACAAAGCCACCAGCTCCCATAGGTGAGTGCACTAGCATTGCAAGCCTTCAAATCTGCTTTGAGTGGCATACTTGTAATAATTGCAGTCCACCAGCATGCTGGACACATTACTGTGCATTTCTTTAAATTCTTAGTATTGTATATTGGAACTCTTCCAGCTGTTCAACTTGGGGTTTGGGTTGGAGCCTTTTAGCAGCAGGATATAGTTACAAAGAAAATGGTGCCAGTCCATAGCACAACTCATGCATCCATTTGCCCACGTTTCCAGTTCTCACACTGGAGAATTGGAGTAAGCCTATTCATATTCCCTAGGAGTGCCCATATGAGAACCAAATCTTGCTATCAGGGTGGCACTTGGCTCAAACTTGTAGTTAATGCTGGCAGCTGGTGATATTGATTGTACTTTGTTACTTTATTCTACTTCTGAAGTAAAGGATTGATTTATTTAATCTAGCATTTGTTAAACTTTCACATGCATGCTCAAAGGTTTTGTTCAGTTTTGTCCTTGTCATTCAGTCACTTTCATACAAGCCAAAAGCTCCTGAATCAACAGTATATATAAGCTACGTTGCCTCCTTTCGGAGCTTTATGATTTGCTAAAGATACTTTAGAATCTATGTAGTACATAATGCTGTATTGCACCATTGGAGTGTACATTTTCCCCATGTAGCTAGTCTAAACTGCTATTGCTTGTATACTGCATCTTGAGGTGTTTTTGCATTTCACCTAGACTAAGCTTGAAATTGGTTAACATTGGTCAGTGCTCTACTCCTTGTATGTAAAAAGGTATTGTTTTAGCATTTATTGCTAGATAACTTGGAACTGCAGTAGCATCTCATACAGAGGAAGTCTGTAGAAAGAGCGGTCTAGGAATGACTGCTCTGGCAAGCCTGGGTTAGCTTAAGTGGATAGGCTATCATGCTTTGTTTAAATTGTCTAGTTTTATGTACTTTAGTAGAAGCGTTTATTTAACTGCTTTTTTTTTTTTCTCAACAGTTGAGAGGGGATGTTGTTCCCAAGACAGCAGGTTAGTACTTTTGAGTGGCACACTTAACCTAGTTCCAGGACTGCTTGATTGTCTAATGCTGTTGTAGTGTGTGAAGTGCTATACCCAAAGCTGCCATATTTTGTAGAATGTCTGCAATGTGACCTTGCTCCTTAACTAGGGCAGTTCTGAAACTTGGCCAGTTTTAGGGGTCCCCATTCTTCATCTGCTCTTAGTGGTTGTAGGCCTGCAGCAAGTCTTGTAGGTGCTTGCTCCTGCCCCAGACGAGCATCTGTCAACCTCGTAGTGATCTTGTAATTGGCAGTAAAGTAACCATGGGCTTCTCTAGCCCATGTTTGGGGTCTTTGTTTTTTGGCCACTGTAGTGCTCATTGGGGAAAATTGAATCTGATAAAGCTGTACTATATGCCTACCTGGCCAGTAGCTTCCCCAAAATTCCAGTTATGCTTGGGTTTTGAGTTTTTCTGCTTTTAAAGAGATGAATACATATGCATGCAGCACATAGTTTTGACAGGTTGAGCTCTCCTACTTAACAAAGCTTTAAGTTTAAGGCTATTTTCTCAGCTGACCTCAGATGTCCCTTTCTGCAGTTGTGCAAGCGGAATGTCTCACTAGTGAAGGAGACTTTTTGGTGGGTACAATTCCTGTATCTTCAGCTTGAGGTAGGGGTAGTGTTAGCAGTACACTTTGCTTTCTACCTAGCTTAATTCAGGTATCCAAAAAATTGTATTTGCCTGCTTTAAACTGAACTGCACCCACAGATGGTCCTTGTACCTGGCTTGTAGCTGTCTAATCTTTATGTACCATGTGCTAACGGGGACTTGAACCCTTACAGCTTCCCCAAGGTCAGGGCTGTGGATTGCATGTGCTTTTTCTGAGTTGGTGACCCTTTAGTTGTGGACATAAACACTTAGACTGCTAAGGCTGTAAGGTCTTGTGCAGGCATGTCTGGCTACGCTTGCTGTTTTGAGGCATGCTTGTCTGACGGGCAATGGAGGTGAGCTTGACCATAACCACATTTACCTCTGCAATTTTGCATTTAAATTTCCTTAAGGTCAGCTCTAATCCTCCATGCCCAAGTAGCATGTTTACCTTTGTTTCTGTGAAACAGATTTTCATTCTTGCACTATCCTAAGCGTACCTAAAGCTTACTCGTTGGAAAAGTACCTCATTTGTTACTGTTCCACATTGAAAGGGTCTGATGCATTCTGTTAGCAATCTAAATACCCATAGTAAAAATGTTAAGGTCTTAAAAGTAAAACCAGCATTTTAACCATACTATGACCATGTTGAAGTTGGTATGCCAGTATGTGGTCCACATTTTCCACATTGAGGGTTTGTTTCCTCATTTTGGGGATGGAAGGTTGAGAGCAGTTCATACTGATCTTGCAGTACTCTGGCAGAATTAAAACCTAACCTCTCCTAATGGGTAAAGTTAATGGTACCTTGCAGTCTTTTTGGGACTGCACTTCTCTAATTTCTTCTGCAGCCTAGCTTGAAGGGGTTAGGAACATTTTTTCTGCTGTAACTGCTTGACTGTAGTGTTGGGTGTTGCCAGTAAATTGTCATCTTGCCTGTAGGTAAATGCCTAGACTTGTCCCCTTAAGGCCATCCAGGGGTGCTTTTGCTTTCAACTTGTGGCTGAAAGTCCTGACTACATAGCTGAAGATGAATGGTCATTATGGAATTTCAATTACTGCTGTGGCCCTTTTTAAAGCTTGTAGGGGCAGCTGTATTCAGATTTGTTTTGGACAAAGCTTTTAAAGTTTTTTTCTTTTTCAGAAAACTTCCGGGCTTTGTGTACTGGTGATAAAGGATTTGGGTTCAGGGGTTCTGCCTTCCACAGAATAATTCCTGGCTTCATGTGTCAGGTAAGTAGTGTAGAAATCAGCTCAGTGGCATTTAAAGAAGTTTGATTTGTATTTTATTAAGTTGTTGGTGTTGGCTATCATCCTGTGATTTGCCAGGGTAGTAACTTGGTGTTGGTGCAGTATATTGCTGGCCTTTTCCCTCTGACATTAAAGAGTAAATGTTTAGACTTGCATTAAGGAGCAAGTGTGCTGAAAAGTTACAGTATGGAAGTAGACAGAATTAAGATGCAGACTTGCAGTTCTGCTACTATGCCACAATGGGTTTGTAGAATCAGTGCTTATGGTGGAGAAGCTCAAAGGGTGCACTGGTTTGACCATTGAGTAATGTGACCAAATGATGCACACCACCCTTAAAAGGCCTGTCCAATATTGGCCCATATGTAAAAACTGAGTTCTCAACCTTGTTGCATAAGCCAGCCAGTCTTTAGCTTTGGTTATGCCAATTCAGGGTGTTTGCAAGAGAGATGAGGTTTGAATGCAGAATAGCTAAGGAACTAGCACTGGGAGGCTAGTAGGGTATTGTTGCTGTTTGATTGTCATGTGATGGTTTAAACACTGGATTGGGCTACTTGTAAGTTTGAAATACCCCCATTGATATGGAAGAACTGCAGTCAAGCTGTTGAGCCAGCTTATGATGGCTTACTTGGATGAGTTCTACTTTTAGCATTTGCATGCTACTGGCTTTGCCTGCCTGGCTACTAGCTCAGAGTGCAGCTTGTAGTTGAGGCGCTAGCTCAGAGTGCAGCTTGTAGTTGAGGCGCTAGCTCAGAGTGCAGCTTGTAGTTGAGGCGCTAGCTCAGAGTGCAGCTTGTAGTTGAGGCGCTAGCTCAGAGTGCAGCTTGTAGTTGAGGCGCTAGCTCAGAGTGCAGCTTGTAGTTGAGGCGCTAGCTCAGAGTGCAGCTTGTAGTTGAGGCGCTAGCTCAGAGTGCAGCTTGTAGTTGAGGCGCTAGCTCAGAGTGCAGCTTGTAGTCTTACTGAATTACTAGTAAGGGTCAGTGCCAAGGCCCCCCTTCTAAATGTCAAAACCCAGCCCCAATGTGAGAAGTGTTTAACTTTCTGAGATCTGCTTTCTGCTTCAAAACTTTCCATGTCCGCTTTAAGTTACCTTTAATTTGGCAGCATGTGTTGGAAGGGGGGGTTGAAAGTTTACTAACTTTGTATTTGCCTTTTTACAGGGAGGAGATTTCACTAATGGTGATGGCACTGGTGGAAAGTCAATCTATGGTCACAAATTCAATGATGAAAATTTTAGTCTTAAGCACAGTGGTAGAGGATGCCTGTCCATGGCAAATGCTGGGCCCAACACAAATGGGTCTCAATTTTTCATCTGCACTGGACAAACTCAGTGGTAAGTAGTTTGAAGGTGTCAACACTTCAGTTATATTTTTCTCTAGGGGTGGTTAGCTGAAGCAACTTAACACTGCAACAGTGCAGTGCTGCACTCGTGAGTGCAGTTTTTCAGTCTTTGTAATGTTCCTGTGCCTTAACTTAAAATGCTTAATGTTGCATTGTTTAATGCACAAGCTTGCATCTGCTGGATACCTTGGCTGTTACTCTAGGATGCCATCCTTGGATCTTGCACTGACCAGGTACTTGCAGGCTATAGGCCCTGCTGTTGCAGAAGGCTTGGGTTATGGAAAGCAGGTTCTGCTGGATACCTTGTCTGTTACTCTAGGATGCCATCCTTGGATCTTGCACTGACCAGGTACTTGCAGGCTATAGGCCCTGCTGTTGCAGAAGGCTTGGGTTATGGAAAGCAGTTAAACCTGCAATGTAATGAATGTACATTAATGGCCAGTTAGTGTTAAACTTCACTTGGGAGGTGTGTAATTCAATGTTTGCTTTCTTTCCCATGTAGGCTTGACGGAAAGCATGTAGTCTTTGGAAGAGTCATAGAAGGCATGGATGTGCTAAATGAAATGGAAAAAAACTGGAACACAGAATGGAAAACCAAAAGCAAAAGTTGTCATTGCAGACTGTGGTCAGCTTTGAGCCATTCCTTTGTTAGCAACAAACTTGTGTTTTGTCAGTTGTGCTGCTCCTGATGTCCGTGGGCTTCACTTAAGTGTTGCTACAATAAAGTTTATATGAAAACCATCCTAAGAGCTCCCTTTTCTGATGCTGCACTATACTACCCCATTAGATCTAATTTGCCACAAGACCATACTAAATCTCAAGTGTTTTGACATTCAGTAAATTTTAGTTTTGCATTCAGTGCCAATGTGTGGTTTCTAGTCAGCAAGTTTCCTTGTGTTCTAGATTTGCATTGCAGTTTTCTGACAGTATGTTCTCTGTAGCACTCGTCTGTTAAGCAGACATTTTCATTTGCAATGTGTGGAATGAATTTGGGTGATTGTGGAATGAATTTGGGTGATTAGTGTCAAAGTAGTGTGTGGTGATGTAGACTCCTTTTTATTGCAGTGTTTTTCAAAACTTCCATTAAGTTTGTTCCATGGATTGTAGAGCAACAAGCTGAGAATGCAGCAATGACAACTCCTCACAGATCTTGGACTATGATAGTTTAAGCAACCTTTAGTTTTGTAAAATGTGCCAAGTAGCATAATCTTCTTGGGACTGCTGTTGATGGGACACCATCTCTACTTGCCTGTCCTTGCTTGCTGTGACCTTGGCATAATTACCTTTCTCAGATTTGCTAGTCTATAGCTGGGGCCATAATCTGGCTTCCAAGGTACAGGCTTAATGGGCTCAGGTTCCTCCCATGACCACCAAGAGATCTATTAAGTTATCCCTGCCTTCATCTAGATCAGTTTCTGCATTTGGGCTTTACTTGCCTTTGTACGGATGTCTAATACTGTTGTAGTCCATCTTGAGTTCTTTAATGCAGATACTCTATTGGATCTCTACAGATCAGCAGTTGAGTTAATGATCTCTTCCATAAAACTCCAATTTGCAATGTCATATGATGTGAATACAGGCTTTGATTTGGGCAGGTCATTCTGCCCAATATCCCACAACCACTAACTTCTAACTGGGGTGGGGTATTTTTAAAGGAAAATATGGTTCGGGGTGGCATTTTAAAGGAAAATATGGTTCGGGGTGGGACAATCCTAATTGTTGCAAGCCTTTCAGGACACCCTCTGGGGATTGTTGCACTCAATATAGATATGCTGGCATTTCCTACATTTTTACAGTAGGGAAGAACTAGTTTTTTCCCATGGTCCAGAGATCATGAAGGTCTGGTAATGAGCAATAACTTCAGACTGCTTTCAAAGTACAATGAATTACTGGGGAAACATAAAACCTGAGGGCAGGCAGATTTCAGCAGCTGCATTCTAATTGTGCACAAGTAGTCCCTCAATCACATGTGCTTTCTTGTCATTGAAGCCAGCCTTCTGCAACATATTTTTTCCCCTCCTTGCAGTATCTAGTGTGGCAGCTACTTCACTAGGATCCTCCTCCTGGGGCATTATCTTCAAGGGATGCCCTGATTCCAGATTGGATATCTGTTGCTTTATGCTTGCTCCCTCCAAGTTTCTGCAGAAAGCAAGCTGAGAAACTTGTCGTACCACATAATTTACCCACTTCCACTAAGTCTGGAAAAGCCCATTTTTAGACTGCCTCTTAGCACTAGTAAATGTTTCCTATTTGTATGACTCTTCAAATTTAACTTAATGGTGGGCTGTGATCCTAGGTGTGTATGACTAGTGAAAAAAAGCATTTCTGGCAGGCTGCATATCCCTCACTTGAAGTACCATGTGTCCACATGAACTAGCTGTTGGAAGGCCTAACTCGGAAGTGAGTACTACCTTGCCATTCCCCATCTGGAGTTTGAGGGAGTGCAGTTTGCTTCAAATATTTGACAGGCAGCAAAAGTTAATTCCAAACTGAGGGCAACCCAAGGATAGGTGGGTTAATCTGGTTTATGGTGCACTTCAATACATAAATGAAGGACTAATTTTTAATGTCTACTGTTGTGTTCTAATATGACTACTTTCAAGAACTGCTTCTCACAAGAAACGGGTACCGAAATTGCACACCGCTGTAATTATGCTCTTTACAGACCAATGTGGACAATTACCAGTTGTACTTTCACAAGGGGTGAATGCTTCTGAGGATTCGGATGAGCCTACACCATAATCTTATAAACCTGTATAAAAGCTCATCTTGCCCTGGTCACAAAGTTTAGAAGGTTTAACATTTGGCATTCAGTCCAGAAGTAAAATGCCATCCAGGGAGAAGTAATTTGAATGGAGCCAAATGCAAAGCTGTGTTCCCATCACCACTCAGTAAAAATTGGTGCTACAGCAGTTCCCACTACCACCATTTGGTGCTACAGCAGTTCCCACTACCACCACCTTTTGAAATTAACAATCCCATGTATTAAACAGATTCAAATGTTAACTTGGATGACACCCTTAAGATCAGTCCTAGGGATTTTTTGATTCTGATCTTGGTTTACATTTGTAGTCAGGCTTTCTGAGCATGTGAATCTTGGAGGTGTTTACAGGATGTTTTGAAGGTGTTGGCTAAACACTCATTCAGCCATTAATTTGCATAGTCTTGTCATTCTTGGAGAAGCCTTTTTTTCCATTTTATACAGGGAAATGGGTAATTAAGGCTATAAAGTTAGTCTCTTTTTATATTTTGTAATTTAATGATGTGACATGATTGCCATTTGCTTTGTAAAGGTAACTACAAGTTCAAGCAATTTCTGAATGCTTGCCCAACTGTTTTTCAGGCCTGCTGGTAGTTTGTAAAACAGCCAGTTCATAAGTAGGTACTAAACTATTGGCCCTAGGGCCTATTTAAGCCTAGCCAAAAAGGTGCCCTGGCTTTCACCACCCAGAACATTTTCCTGTGCCCCAGTCAGGCAGAGCCCCCAAGTGATCCCTGTGGTGAATTTCCCATCCAACAATCTATTTTTCTTGAGTGAATGCACTTTGTCCGACCTTCATACTCTGGAAGTAATATCAATCTCCCTCCCAAGTATATTGTGTTGACAAGGTACATGTCCCTAGAGCATGTAGCTTGGAGGGTTTGGGATTTCTATAGATGTAGCATGTCCAACATGGATTTGACCTAGTTTTGTATGTTAGGCAGATATAAGCAACTGAGTAAAGCTGGAGTAGTCTGCATAGGGCATCTGAGGCCAGTAATCCTCAGGTATTTCTGTGGAGTTTCCAGTTGATGTCGAGGTACAAAGGGGTGTTTAGGGATGTCTTACTCTAATGGGTTTGAGTGACTAAGGACTTTTCTGGATGAGAAACCTTTGTCATGTGCCATAGGATTTCCTGACTACTGTGGCAATGTGATTATCAAAGGAGACTACTGTCCACCTGTGTCCCAAGGGCTCGTCACACTTTCAGTGTTAAGTAGACTCTAACCTGTTAGATTACAGCTTCTAGTTTGCAGTCATCTGGCCAAAGACCACCTTGCTAGCCAGTACTTCAGAGGAGTCTATGCCAAACAGGATAGGACCCAGGACTGAACCCTATGATACTCTCATTGGTCTGAAGTCTGTTTTGGAGTCTACTTTCAGTGTGGGTTCAGTCAGTGAGCCAGTTCACAACCTCCCTTGTGACATGATTTATACCTAGTTTGAGTTTATAATTCAAGTGGGGGGTGGTGTCAAGCCTTGGCAAGATCTAGATAGGCTTTGTGAACCACCTTAACCTTGTCTATGGTTTTGGTGACTGCTTCAAAGTTGGGCTTGGCTGTTATCTGCCCAAAATGGGTAGAGTTTGGAGATTACCATTAAGGTCCATGGTATGTGCCATGGCCTTGCATACTGGCCTAGTCAGGCTAATGTGGTGGTAGTTCCCAGGGTCTGTGGCTCCTCCTTTGTGGAGTAGGGTAAGCCAGTGTGCCATTTATAGGTACTAGGCTGTCTGCCCAACAGCCTACGTAAGCCTAGCCAACAAGGTTCCCTGGCTTACACCACCTGTTTTCTTGTGTCACTGTCTAGCAGGCACAGAAGTGATCCCCAGGGTGTTCTATTTCCCATCCACTCTTTTAGGAACCAGAATCTAGCCCTCCATGTCCTGTTTATTATGATAAGGTTTAGGTCCCTAGCACATGTAGCTCAGAGGGATTGGGATGTCCAACAGCTCTGGGTTTGACATCACTTTTATATGTTGGGCAGAGATCACCTCTAAGTAGGCAATGGCTATGGAGTAAAGCTTGGAGTTTTTGAGGTGGTTAGTGTAGGGCATTTGAGGCTAATCCTTTGTGGTACTTCTGTGGCTTTTCCAGCTGCTGCAGATGTCTTTAGGTACATCCCAAAAGGGGAGGTGTACTCTAATGGGTCAGTGGGCACAAAGCCTGAGGTGAGGCTACTGCTGAACATGGTACTTGGGGGTGCCAGTTCATTTTGTAGTTCTAAAACACAGCCTGGGATGTTGGGTCCCATGGATGCTGTGTTCTTGGCTTTGGAGAGCTTTACCTGTACAGCTCTGGTTATAGGAACTTTGTATTCTGGTGTAGAGATGTGCCCTTTAGGCTCTGAGGGGGTAAATTACCTATCTGCTAGGGTGTTGGCAGTAGTTGGTTCTGTATATTATCATTATGCTGTAACTCCAAGCAGATCTGATTTGCCATTTAGATACTTGACATGGCTATAGAATGCTTTGAGATTAGTGGCAGTTTTATTTTCGTAACTAGTTTTGGATGATTTTATTGAGTTATCTTGACTTACTGAGGCTGACCAGAGTTCCACCAGTCATGGGACTATTTTGGCAACGGTTTCTTCTGTTGTACAGTTGGTTTATGGCAGGGAACCACCAGAAGTTTGCCACTTCAGTGTGAAGTTGGCTTTGGAGAAATTTTTTATGGTTTCCCTAATTGGGGGTGGGAAGTGGATGTTTAGGGTGATCTTATGGTAGATTTGACCAACCCAACTAGGAATTGACCTGGTGTGGAACACTAGTTGTCCATGTTGGTAATTACAAAGTCTAGGATATTGCTGCCCTTGGTTGGGAGTGTGGATAAGTTGATTTAAGGTGTTGGAATTTTTGAATTCCAGAAAAACTAGCACAATTGGTGCAGGAGTAGTTTTCCATTGAATGGTGGGATAGTTGAAATTGCCCATTAGGGTGTTGGGTTGTATTTCCAGTGTGTCAAATCCCAGGGTCATGGTGGGGAATCTGTAGCAAGCTACAATTTGGATTGCAGTCTTGCCCCAGAGTTAGTTGCACTTGGGATCTCTGAGCAACTAGCCTGGAGGTGTGGATACTCCACCTTTAGTGTTTCAGTCTGGGTTAGGTGGCTGAAAGGGGTGGTATGAATTATAGCCTGGTAATGCAGGGGTACTCTAGCCTTGACCAAGGCTAGTCACAGCACAGGTGTCCATTTTAAGGAATGCCTCAAGTGAGTGCATTTTGAGGTTTAGACTTCTAGCATTGAGTAGCATTACCCTCAGATTTTGCTTGCATGTAGTGGTGAATTTGTCTTAAGCCTTGCCTAAAAAATGTATTGTAGGGGTGGCAAGAGCCTTGGCCCAGTATCCAGAATTTCAAGGTAAACAGGTGCAGTCCATCTCTGGCGAAGCATCATGCTCTCAATCATGTCATGCCAGGCAGACTGGATCCCCTTTGACACCAGAAGCTTAGCCAAGTCCATATTGTCATTTTACTGTATCATTCTGGGTGGTGGGATGCTACTCAGGGCTAGGGTTTTACCTGCCTGGGCTACAAGATCCAAGTTCCTCCATGTCTGTTCATGTAGTCCAAGAGGTACATCTTGGGTCATCAGCATGGACAATGAGTCCTAGTTGTACTTGTGGAGTGACCAGTGTGCGCTTGACTGATCCTGGTACAAACGGGCAGCTGACAGTAACTTTCTCCAGGTTTAGCCTGGTGAGACTATCGTTGTGCCTGACACTAGTCTCCTATAATGAGTGTTGGGTACATAATGCCTCATGGGCTGTGGCATACTCTGCAATTGGAGCAACTTTGGCTTCTGCTCTATCATTTCTATGTCTGCCCCAGAGGGTACATCCAACTACCTGTCTGAAACACTTCATTTCCATTACCTCTAGATTCTGCATCTGCTCTGTCTTCAGCTACCCTGGTTTCTGTACTATTGAGAAATACTGATTACTCAATGTCTTCTACACCTTACTTCATCTTATTTGGCATTCTTTTGTGATGATACCCCTGACACTCTGCACCTGTAAGTTGCAACCCCTCTGATCCTAGAGTTGACCACCTCATTCAGACTTCCCTTTTCTTCAACAACCCTTCCCAGATGCTTGAAACTGTTAACCTCTAACTATATTCTCAGTTTTCAGCTTCCTCCATTTGCTGCCAGGATAACCATCTCGTCCATATTCAATTTCATCCCATGTGCTTGCAGTTTTGATTCCACTAACCAATCATTTGCTGAAGTTCTCTCAGTTAAGTGTAATAGGGACTGTAATGGGATCCTGTAGAGATTTTAGAATTTACAATAAATTTCTATGAGCTACTTTATAAAGCAGAAAAATATGAAAGTCCATAAAAGATACAAATGGAAATATTTATGGAAGAATTAAATATGTCAAAGGTAGAGGTAGATGAGGCTCCATTACTAACAGGATAGGAGACTAGAGAGAAATGGTGATCTACAACCAATCTATAGGAAAGTCACCAAAATAGATGGTGGTATTGTGGGAGTCTGGAAGCTAGGAGGGGAAAAACTGCTAAAAGATTTGGAAAATTTCTACACTTAAGAGTAGAAGTACTAACTTGGAAGAAAACAGTGGTAGCTATAATACCTGAAAAGGGTAGAGCCATTATATCCAGCTTCATACAAGTCCGTTGAACCAAGATTATAAAGTGTTCATGTTTGTAATGGCTAAAAGAATGACAACATTGGATATGGATCAATGTGGTTTTGTGGAGGGGAGTTAAAACATTTGAGAGCATTAACAGAATGTTGATCCAGAGGGAATCAGAATTTAAGAAAATACTGTTGGTGGGTCTTTAAGTGAAAGCATTTGACTGAGTAAGCTGGGATGTTTTGAGCAGGGTAATGGAAGCATTTGCTGAAAAAAAATGTATAGTTGCCTAGAAGGGTATATGAGGGATTGGAGAGGAAAATTAAAGTGGGTGGGGTCCTCTGATAATTTTTGCTTGAGCAGAACAACCAGGCATGGGTGTCATGTTTCCACTGCATTATATTTAGAACCATTGGCAAAGAAAATTAGAGACTCATTCAAGAATATAATTGGTATAGTAAAGAAAATTATTTGCAGATATTTTATACCTGACAAAACCAGAAAACTACATTGGTGTCCTAGAGCATTTTGAGAGCCTTTTGGGATGCAAATTTTTTTAAGCTAGGGCAGTAGTGGTAAATGATGTACCCACACATTAATTGGTTTGGGAATATCTATATGGGGACAGGAGTATGGATTTAAAAAAAATAGTGTGGCAGCTAAGGATATACAAAAACTGGGAAGATGGAAGCTTTGTGAGATACAAGCAGTTACAATGAGTCAGTATTGGACTGCTTGGCAGAATTACAGTTATAATTGGTTCACCTGAGGGGGGGGGACTGCAAGTTAAAGGGGAAACCTGGTCTGCTTGTTTACATGTATGTAAAAGCTGTTAGAGTACTGTGCCTTAAAGAATGTGGCTGTAGTACATTACAGGATTCCATCCAATGATTGTAGAGAAAGTTAAAGGATCATATGCGGACTGAAGGACCTATCTAGAGGAGTGTGACTGGTACTAACAGCTTCTCTGAACCCTTAGTGGTGACCTGTTTTCAGACTTGTATGCAAGTTGCTAACTGTTCTACAGGAAAGTACAGTTATGTAAAATCTTAACTGTAAATGTCCTTGCCTTCACAGCTGCAGTATTCATAACCTGTGGGTTTCACTGCTGTGAAGCCAGTCTGCCAAAGCTTACTGTTGCTTTAAGGTATGCTGAACATTACATAAACACTCCTCGCATAGTATAGGGCATAAAGGTGATGTTCAGGTGTACCATCCTCAGAACTGATTGCCCCAGTAGGAACAACAGTCCAAGGAAAACCAGAGATCCTGCACATACAGGAAGGAAAAAAAAAAGACTAGGGGGAGGGAGTGAATATTGCAGCAATGAAGGCAAGGACATTTACTGTTACGGTAAGATTTTACACAACTGTACTTATGTCCCTATATTCACTGCTGCAGTATTCATAATCTATGGGAGAGTGCCAAAGCTCAAGAAAAAACTTGGAGGAAGCAGCAGTAGAGCACTCTAAGAAGCCTTGAATAATGTCATAAACAAAACTAGCTCTGGAGATACCATCCAACTTGTGTTTGGTAAAAGTATGCACAGAAGTCAAGGTAACTACTTCAAGAGTAGAATTGGTGTCAGAGCTCTTGAAAAAAAGCACCAGAAGAAGCAACAACTCTAGTAAATGAACCTTTACAGAATAAGGAAGGCTCTTACCATAAAAAGTGTAACAAAAGAATTGGCCTTTGAAATCCAGGTAGAAATAGTTTGCTTGGAAACAAATCCTGAAGATCTATGATGAAAGGAAACAACTGATCTGATTTTCTGATACCTTTAGTCTTATCCAGATAAAATCTGAGTGGTCTATGCATGTCTGAGGTATGCAGCACCTGACTGTCAGATTGCGGAGAGGGGGGGGAGTAGACAAATTAATAGACTAAGTAACAACTCTGCTATCTTGGGCATAAAAGGATTAGTACATAAGGACACCCTGTCATCATGGAATATCAAAAAAGGGGGGCAAGCCGTAAGGTCTTGCAACTCAGACACCCATGTGGTGGCAGAGGTAAGAGCTAACAAAAGAACTGTATTCCAAGAACAATGTTGCAAGGAAGCCGAAATAGCAGGCTCAAACGGAGCCTGAGCCAATTTCTCCAGAACAAAATTAAGATCCCGGAGAGGAGGAACAGGCTTCCTGGGAGGTCTAATGTTAAGAACACCTTTAAGAAACTGCTTGGCCTCAAATCTAGAAACTAACAAAGGAGTTAAAGGCAGACAAGCAGAAAGAGCTGATAAGTGGGCCTTAATAGAAGAGTAGGCCAAACTAGCATTGAGCAGCTCACACAAATAAGAGAACCAAAGGAGCATCCAGAGTAAGTGGGTCCACATTACGAGAGACACCAAATAGAAAACCTCTTCCATTTAGATAAGTAGGATTTCCTAGTAGTCACTTTCCTAGCCTCCTGCAGAATCTGCAGCACGTCCTCAGAAAAAAGGTGTCCGAGGACTCAAAACCCTATTAGGTGGGGATGGATGAGAGATCTCTTCTTGTGAGGAGATCTACCCTCTGAGGCAACTTGTGGTGATTGCCCTTGGCTAAATGCAGAGGTAGAGCAAACCAGTGCTGTCGCGGCCAAAAGGAAGTCACCAAAACATTTTGGGACCGTCCTGTTTAATCTTGAACAGGACTCTCAGAATGAGAGGAAGGGGAGGGAATGCATAAAGAAACATCCCTTTCCAAGAAAGTGAGAGGGCGTCCACCTTCCACACCAGAGGACTTGAAGTTGTTCAGAGGGGAGGCAAAGAGATCTGCTTGATGAGGACCCTACTGGTGAACAATGTCCAGAATCACATTCCTGTGAAGCATCCATTCATGGGATTGAGTGAAGGACCTACTCAGTGTCTGCCACAGTGTTCTGATCTGAAGGAATATAAACTGCCACAAGAGTCCCTTTATACTTGACAGCCAGATCCCATACCTGAAGTGCCAGTCTGCAAAGAAGGTAAGATCTTGTTCCTGCTGTTTGTTGACATGCCACATAACTGCGGTATTGTCTGAATAGCTTCAGAAGCCCTGGAGAGAAAAGGATGAAAGGCCTCTGATAGTGATGTGCTCCTTCTGCTGATGAGGTGACCACACTCCCTGAACATTCAGGGAGTCAAATGTTGCTCCCCATCTTACCTCAAGTGTCCATGAAAAGATTCTGAGGGAAGAGGAGGATGAAAAGGGAGCTCTGGATTCAGACAACTGCTGAATCCACCAAAGAAGTTCCTTGTTGAGACTAGGGAAGAGTTGTAAAATCTAGAGGAAGCACATGTTGAAGCCACACAGACGTCAGAAACCACTGGAACGTCATGTGGAGTTTCACCAGAGGGAGCATTGTAATTGTGGAAGCCTTGAAACCCAGATCTCTCAAACGCCCTGGCTATAATGTAGGCCAGGGGCAGAAGAGTTTGAAAGTAAGAAATGAGAGTTTTGGAGGAGGCAGGGATGCCAGCATTGACACTGTCTGAATCCTGCAACCCAGAAAGACATCTTAAGAAGGAAGTCGGGGAAGACTTTTTGAAATTTATCATGAACCTCAGGGTCTGAAGAATTTAAAATGGTAAAACTAGAATGTGTAGATAAGCATCCTTGAGATCCAGAGGCACCAAAAAGGCTTGAGGGAGCAAGAGAGGAAACAGGGCCAAAAGGGACAACATCTGAAAGGAAGGTGCACCTTCAGAAAAGTGTATAGATGAGAAAGGTTAAGAATTGGTCTCCAAGTACTCTCCTTTCTGGGTACTAGAAGCATTCTTGTATAAAACCCTTCCCCCTTTGGGACACAGGCACCTCTTGAATTGTATCCAGAGAGAAGAGATCCTGAAAAACCTCTGGGGAAGAAAGGAAGTTTTTCCCTAGGAGCTGAGGAATGTCTATAAAAGGAGGATGGGAGATCCACACCATGACGATCCCTGATGAATGATTTGACAGAACCCAAGAATCCTTGGTGATTCAAAGGTAAAGAGAGAAGAATGTGGCTGCGAAGAGGTGGATAGTCAGCACCTAGTTTGTCAGGGAAGGAAGGCTTTTGAATCTCTGCAGTCTTAGTAGGCTTAGGAGGAGCCCTTTTACTACCCTTTTTACCTTTAGCAGGAGGGCGAGATTGACTTTGAACAAAGCCTGGTTTGAAGGGTTTGTTTCTCTGAAATTTAAGCACAGGAGAAACAAAGACATGTTTAAGCTCCTGTAGGACTTTCCCTTGTCCTGAAGACGTAAACTGCCAGCCACTTCCCAAACCTATATTATCCAGAGGAGCATCCATCAACTTAGTTTTAATATCATCAGCTGTGGGGGCTTATTTTGCCCCTATATATGCAGACCTATTCATGGCTTATGTCGAAGAACATTTGATTTATGATCAAGCACATAACATCTACCTGGTGGAAATGGACATTTGGAGTAGGTTTTGGAAGATTGGTGGATGGTTTGGAGATCGGATGTGGATTATTTGTTGGCTACCTTAATGAAAACAAATGGGCCCTGCAATTTACTGTGAATTACAGTCTGGAGCAAATAACATACCTTGATCTAGTTACTAGAAACGCCCATCACACTTTACAAACGGAGGTATTTTGAAAATATCCACAATATAATTTCTTTCTCCATGCATCCAGTTATAATCCAACTCATATAGCCAAGGTACATCCCTAAGTTGCAGCTTATAAGAATGAGACGAATTTGCTCAGGGGATTCCGCTTATCAATAGGTTCATAGGTTTATACTAGGCTATCTGCCCGAGGGCATTTATAAGCCTAGCCCATAGTTTTTTGTGGCTTACGCCACCCCTTAGTTTGGAGAAACTATGCCCATTATTTAGCTGTGCCTCTGTCGAGCAGTGACACTGAGGTAACCCCTGGGGTGTATCTGCGATCTCCCATCCATTGGTCAAGATTCCTCTTGAACAAGGCCAGCGAGGTGCTCTGCCTCACATAAACCGGGATTTTGTTCCACAGCATAGGGAGTCTTTGAGTGATGAATCTATCCCTCCAGCACATCCTATTAATAACCGTGTCGAGGTTTGTCACCCGCCCTTGTGGCTCTGAGGGATCTAGATTTTTTGAGAAGCATATTCATCAAATCTGGGTTTGACATGGCCTTGTATGTCAGGCATAGATCATCTCTGAGCAAGCGGTACGCAACTGAATATAACTGGAGTTCTTTCAGTCGTGCAGCATAAGACAGATTTTTGAGACCCTTTATCCTTTTGGTGAGGAACTTTTGTGGCCTCTCCAGCTGCTGCAAGTGTCTGGTCAAATACATTCCGAATGGGGCATTGTACTCGATCATTGGTCTGATGAGTGATGAGTATAGGGAGACTATGACTTCCCTTGATCTAGATGTGAATCCCTTCATGATAAGGTGGGCAATGTAGAAGGTCTTCCTAACTACTTTAGCAATATGAGTGTCGAATGAAAGGCTACTGTCAACCTGGGTTCCCAGGTCCCTAATAACTTCTTCTGTGTTCAGGGGATTGCCACCTATATGGTAGCTAGGGGTAACCTTATTTTTCCCGAAGGGTATGACTATGCATTTCTTGGCATTTAACTTGAGGCCATGGCTCTGGCACCAGTTATCTGTTTCTGTGAGACCCTTCTGAAGGATGTCTGTGTCGGATGTGTTCTCAACTACGGCGCCCAGTTTGCAGTCATCTGCGAACTTTGTCAGCCATAACCCTCCTGTGTTTGCTTGTACTTCAGAAAAGTAGATGCCAAACAAGAGTGGGCCCAGGACTGAGCCCTGTGGGACACCACTTGTGACAGGCTTAGAGTCTGACATGGCGCCAGCAACTCTGACCCTGTGGGTTCTGTCACTCAGCCAGTTTGCAACCCATCTTGTAATGTATGGGTTTACATTTGAGTTGATGAGTTTTTCAATGATACCCGAGTGGGGTATTGTATCGAAAGCCTTCGCCAGGTCTAGGTAGGCTGTATGGACTGCCTTTCCTCGTCAATGGCCTTGGTGACTATTTCGAAAAAGTCAACCAAGTTTAAAAGGCATGATCTGCCTTTGACAAAGCCAAACTGGGTTGGATCCAAAGTCTGCAAATTCCTATGTCTTTATTTATGAGATCCATTATGATCCTTTCCATGGCTTTGCAGATCAGGCTTGTCAAGCTAATGGGACGGTAATTTCCAGGGTCGGTGGAGGCACCGCCTTTGTGGAGTGGGACCACAGTCACTGTGCGCCACTCCCTGGGTACGTATCCGGAGGTGAGACTAAGATTAAACAGCTGTCCTAACTGTGGGTTTAATTCCTCGTTGAGTTCATGGAGCACACAGCCGGGGACACCATCAGGTCCCATGGATGCTGTGTTCTTTGCCTTGGAGAGAGCATTTCTCACCTGAGCGTTGGAGATGTTTGGGGGGCTACAATCATTTGGTATAGATATCTCTTCTTTAGGCCGGAGGGAGGGAGAAGTTTGCACTGAACCTGTCAGCCAGTATGTTGGCAATGTCTGTAGGATCAGTAATCTTCACATCATTTTGAACTAATTCTGAACATATCTGGGAGTTTCCTCCTAGGTTTCTGACATAGCTAAAGAATGCTTTATGGTTGTCTTTAGAGTCCTTAGCTACTTTTTTTCTCAAAATTAGCTTTGGATGATTTTATGAGAGCTCTTAGCTTTTTACTTATAGTGATCAGCGGTGTCTTACCTTTTAAGGATTTTGCTCTATCTTGTAGTAGCTTTCTCCTTTTATTGTAGAGTTTGTTTATGGCTGGGGTCCACCAGACTGGACGCTTGCCTTTGGTACAAAGAGTCTGTTTTGCTTGGGATTGCCTGATCCATGCAGCCCTGCAGGTGCTGGTAGAAGGCATTTGTAAGTGATTCAGCGGTTTGAGTAATGTTAACCGCCGGCTTAGGGGCCTTAAAGGAGACCACACTGGTCTTTAAAAGTGTGAAGTCGGCTTTCGAGAAGTTCTTTACTGTGATCTTTTTCATTTCGGGTGGGCGCGGGATGAGGACCTCCAGCGAGATTAGTTTGTGATCAGATCTCACCAGTGAGGGGTATACTTCTGGTGTTGAACATTGTGCTCCCATGTTCGTGATGATGAGATCAAGTATGTTCTCTCCTCTTGTGGGGATGGTGACTAGTTGTTCCATGGCATTTGAGTTTATGAATTCCAGGAACTTTTGGGCTAGAGTGTTTGGGCTTGAGTAGTGTTCCCAGTCTATATTAGGGTAGTTGAAGTCACCTAGTATGATGGTGTTCGGAGATACATTTATCCCCTCCAGTGTTTTCAGGAAGGCCATGTGAGGTTCCTGAGTTTGCGAGGGTGGCCTGTAACATGCTACAATTTGCAGAGCAGTCTTGCCTATGGTTAATTGCACCTGGATGGTTTCCGATGCATCGTGCGATGCCACCAATCTTGAGGTGTGGGTGTCCTTGATGAATATGGATACCCTCCTCCTTTCTTGGTATTGTCCGGGTTTTGTGGCCGGAATGCATGATATGAGGTAAAACCTGATAGTGCTGGGGTGCTCTCAGGAGCCTTGAACCAGGTTTCTGTCACAGCACAGACATCGATGTTCTCCATACTGAGAAGGGCCTCGAGTGCGTGCATCTTGAGGTTGAGACTTCTGGCATTGAGCAGCATTACCCTTAGTTTTTTTTCTTTGTTTTGTTCTAGGGTGGTAGGTTTAGAATTTGAGCCTTGCCTAAAAAAGGCACTATGGGGGTGGCAAGAGCATTTGCCAAAATCCAGGCACTATGGGGGTGGCAAGAGCCTTTGCCAAAATCCGGAATCCCAGGGGTGACAAGTGCAAGCCGTCCCTTGCGAAGCAGCGTGGCTTGTCCAGCATGTCATCCCAGGCAGACAGACATTGGATCCCCTTTGAATGACACCAGAGTTTAAGCCAATTGTTAAAGCTGATCATCTTATCTCTGTATTGTGGCATCATTCTTGGTGAAGGTAGGATACTGCTCAAGGTCAGGGTCATACCTGCCTGGGCTACATAATCAGAGAGCTCCTCTGTCTCTTTTCATGTAGTCCAGGGAGGTACGTCTCAGGTCGTTTACACCAGCGTGGACAATGATTGAGTCGTACTTGTACCTGCTGTTGAGAGACCTGAGTGCATGCGTTATGTGGCGGATTCTAGCACCCGACAGGCAGCTTACTGTGACCTTCTTCTTACTCAGTCTGGTGAGCGGGACGTCAGTGTGTCTGACTATGGAGTCACCAATGACTAGTGTGTCTGGCATAGTGTTTGGCCTTAAGGGCTGTGACTGCTTGACACTCTGACTGTGTGGTCTATGTGATGCAGGTGTTGTGTTCTGAGGTGGTAGTTGTTTGGGTGTCTGCTTTGGTGGCCTCTGCTGTTTTGGTAGATTTTTGATCAGAGCCTCCGAGTATGTCTTTGTGTGTTTATGTGTATGATTTGAGGTTGTGATGGTATTATGTGAGACTGGGTCTATAGTGTGTGTGGTTACCTTCTCCTCCTGTCTGGTCTTGCTAGTCCTATGTTGAGAGAGCTCAGCCTCCAGTTTGGCCGTATAGTTGCATCTCTCGCATGTATTTGTGTTTTGTGGGAGGAGGAGAGGGTTGTCTGTGTACATGAGGCAATTGTAACAATGCCTCAATAATCCCAGGTTCACCAGCTGAGCAGGAGAGGATATTAGCAACTGATCCCTCGACATGCTAGAAGGAATAGACAGAAAAACTTAAAAAAAAGGTTTTGGGGGATGTGGGTGACCGAGAAATGGGGTTTGCTTTTTTTGGGGTACTTTCTATAACAAGAGTGCTGTATCGAGGTGATAAGTACTGTAGGAGCAAGTGCTTAGCTATACGGATAGAGAATAATCTACTTGGGAGTCAAGTAGAGATAATTTATAGTTGTAGGATACACTAAATAGAACAGTAGTACACTTTGAGGAAGGTAGTTTTAAGGGAAAATTTGAAAAGTGAACTTTAGGTAGCCCTAATAGTTTAAATCTGCTTAACCGGCGCTGCCCTAGTGTGCAACGGTAGCAGCTCCGCGCTAACACGTGCTTTATAGCAGGGGGCTGGAAAAAACAGGAAATGACCCAAAATGGCCAACAAATTACAAGTTGCTGCTTCTAACCACTCCTCTGAGGACAAACAAGCAGCTCAGTACTCCCACTCCCACTGGTGAGTAAAGAAACTACCTCTGGCCACACAAGAAAATGGAGGAACACAGAAACCAAATACAAAGCCCAGGGATCAGCAAAATCTGATCACTGGAACAACTAGCAAGTAAAGTTTAGGAAAGGAGAAATATTTTTTTTTTTTTCCAAACAGACAGGAAAAAATGCAGTAAATGCTTTGTTTTCGACTAAATTGCTATCAAAGGCTGGTACACTTGAGTGTATTAGCCTGTTAGTTACTTTTTAAGCAATACTTTAGCCCACAAGTGCAATCAACAATATAAGCTCACAAACACAGGAAAATAAGGCAATAAAACAGTAATAAAGGCACAAACAGTAGTCGAAAAGCTTAAAAGATCGAAAAATGCAAACAAAAAGTTTAAAAAAATACTTATGATCAAGAAAGTTGCTTTTTCTGCTCTCTGCTGGCTTAGGAACTCTGCAGGGGACCACGAGGAGCTATGCCAAGTTCTCTAATCCAAGCTATGCCAAGTTCTCTAATACTTCAGGAAGGATCTCACTTGGCGTTTTCGTGAAAGTGGCTGTAAAATTGGACATGTACCGATGGCTAGCAATTAGACTACTACACTAGACAGAGGTGACCTACTGAAATATAAGGATAAATAAGTGACTAAGAAGTCTGAAATCAGGTTGGTGACCACGTATGGTAAGAACACAGACACATTTATGAATAGTGTACAGAGGCATTGGAATATTTTGTTGGCAGATCATAATTTATCTCATTTCCTTCAGGCGAAATGCAATTTCTCTTTTTATAGAGGCAGAAATCTGGGTTTCCATTTAAGTCACTACAAACGATGAACTTAGAGGTTCGGTTGATACTGGTGTACAAACTACTGTATTGAGGGATACTCTTACAAGTTGTTGCCCGTGTGGTCATTACAGCCACTGCAACAGAATTATTAGGTCTAAACAGTTCACGAGTCAGAACTCAGGAAATGTTTTTGATGTTACATTTTTTGCTAACTGCAGTAGCGATTGGATTATTTATCTGGCTACGTGCAGTTAGCATTCTGTGTGGGTCAGACCTGTAGACCATTAAGCGTGCAGTTAGCATTCTGTGTGGGTCAGACCTATAGACCATTAAGCGTGCAGTTAGCATTCTGTGTGAGACCTGTAGACCATTAAGAATAAGGGTATCTGAACACATTAGTGACATGAGGATAAGGAAGCCCACTAGTGCACTATACAAACACTGCCTGGTACATTCTACAGCCACCTTTAGGTTTATGGTAATAGATAAAATTGAAGACAACAGATTAAATAGAGTAGGATGGCACAATATCCTTGATGCCAAAGGGAAAAAGTGGATAAGTAAATTAGGTGGACTTTTTCCACCAGGTCTCAATGAGCATTTATAATCTGACCAATCAGTATCTTTTTTTTGGTTGATGTCATGCATAAAAGGGAATTTTATTTTTTGTTTTTGTTAACACTGAGGAAGGCTATGTAACTATATTAGATGAAACCGGTCTGTTTTTTCCTTTTTCTATGGCTGACATTTAATAAATATTGGATTTGATCAGTGTCACAGTTTGCTGCTTCTCAATTTGATATTCAGGTCGTGCAGTTGCTGTACGTACAGGGGGTTGCTTTTTTCTGTTACACAAGGTTTTCCCTGCTGTTGGTCTGTGACCTGCTGTATGCCCAAGTCTGTGGGCTTGATTGGGCTCGATAGAATTTATCCACTTTAATGTCTTTTCTTTAAAAGACCTTTTCATTTTTGCATTTTCTAGATGTCCTCATTCTGTTTCTCATTGCTGATAAATAAGAATTCTGCTTTTGGATGTTACTGGGGCTGAGACTACACTCGTGTAACAGAGCTGCTCCTACAGACACCATCTTTTGGATTTCCAAGATGCAAATAAAGGACTCAAGGTGAATGCTTAATTTTGGCTGGAAGTGTATTTTTTTCACTAACTCTGGGTCCATTTGGTGTCGTTTTGCATTTGGAATTGTTTTTCATCATCCAGGGAATGGAATATTGTCTTATACCAAGAAGGTCATTTTCATCAGGACTTGTCTGTTGGTTTAAGATGAGAAAGGTGCTTTTTGCTTTTGAGACTGGGTTGGGACGTGTATTATTGACTTATTAGGTGTTTTCGTTTTGACTTTTATATCAACACTTATTTTTGATAACTATAGGGACTCTAGGGGTTTCTGTGATTGCCTGTTATATGCTCGTTTGACTGTCAGTAAGATCTGTTTCGGCTATGAGCAACTGTTATGTTTTGCTGAATGTCAGTAAAAACAAACCTATGGGGAATATTTGAATATGTAGTCTCATTATATGTTCTTGTGATGCATGTACATGTGTTTTGGTCTGTCGTGGGGTCATCAATCCAATTGTGAGTTGGTTTGGGGTTACATGTCAGGGGCCCTGAAGGAGAGTCGACCAAAAAAGGAATAATTGAAGCAGGTGGCCACTTTTCTTCTTATACATTCATGTACAGGCTGCATGAATGTACAGGCTGCATTTTGATTGACGACCAGCCATTGGCTCATCACAGACCATACTGGGGACAATATTGTCTGTATTTTGGACTTTAAATAATGGATTGGGATAAGTTATGTGTATTGATACTAATCAACAGATATGACATGTATGCTCTTGATACTGAATGTTTAAGGAAATTACCTTATTGAAGGAAATGTGTGCATCTGCCATTTTATGTTGAACGCCAATACAGTATTGACTTAGTATAAATATGTGACTACTCTATTTCATATTTCAGGACCCCTATACATGTTTTTTTCGGTATATGTGGCAATTTAGCTGAATATGGATGTGTTTTGTTAGACTACTCTGTAATTTTTTTTGCCAAAGGGGCTTGGTATGTACACTAATGTCTAAATTCTATCTACTGCTTTTCCATATCGCTATCGAATGTTTATTCAAAATATTTGTGTGAAGGGGAGGCTTAATAGTATCTTGGGATACCAACTTTTTCTGATATGTTTACTACCGTTTGGCATGCTATATATATATATATATATATATATATATATATATATGTATATTTAAGCTTGTGTGTTGTTTTCCACTTTAATACAGGATTTTCTTATAAAAAGGATTTTGGGGGGGCCATTACACCAATTATTATTAGAGGAGTGTTTGTCCTGTTTTATGAGGTATATTGTTCTGCACTTTGGATACACATTCTGGATTATAATTCTGAGTGGTGGACTGAGGGCTTATTGGCTGTCCAAATAACTGTTTTGTTTGATTAAAGAATTTCTCTGACTAGAATAACAACAAACCAAGGGGTTTGGAACCAAAGTGTGAATTTGATATGGATCAATGCCGCAGGTTAAGGTGGGCGTAGCATTGCCTAATTGACTTGATTATTTACATTAATTATGGTGGCACTATGAATATTTACATTAATTATGGTGGCACTATGAATATGGACACTGTACTATATAAAGTATAGAATTACTGTGTTTGGAATATATTGGCAAGGGCTATTATGGTTCACCTAATTGATGAACATGACAAAAATCCACAAACCACGAACAAATAGACTATTGAAGTGGCCAACCAGGTCACAATAAGAGCAACGCTTCAAAAGTTCAAGTTGCAATTTAATGAAACAAGTTTAAAGTGAGCGTAAAATCAAGTACACGCTTTCGGCAAGCACTATGTCCCGCCTTCATCAGACAAACAAATACAACAATGCCAAATGATAGTATTTATATTTACAAAACTTTAAAATCTCCAATTATGTTAAAATGCATTTCTGTTGAATATACGTTGTCATCTTAAAGGTGTAGGAATGAACCTCGTCCTAAAATCATATATAGGCATTAAACACTGCATAATTTAATATATGATTTTAGGACGAGGTTCATTCCTACATCTTTAAGATGTGATTGTGGGTGGGCATATATTTAAGGTTCCCATGACAACGTATATTCAACAGAAATGCATTTTAACATAATTGGAGATTTTAAAGTTTTGTAAATATAAATACTATCATTTGGCATTGTTGTATTTGTTTGTCTGATGAAGGCGGGACATAGTGCTTGCCGAAATCGTGTACTTGATTTTACGCTCACTTTAAACTTGTTTCATTAAATTGCAACTTGAACCTTTGAAGCGTTGCTCTTATTGTGACCTGGTTGGCCACTTCAGTAGTCTAATTGATGAACATGTTATTTAAATGTGTATAATTAAGCGGCTGTTACTCATTTTTGGTTTAATTAGATATTATTCAATTTATGAAGGTTATATGGGCATAGCATTGCCAAATTCATGTATATGGTTTGAAGGTTTTGGCAAGAGCTATTATGGTCCATATTTAGTGGTAAGGATCAAGAATTCTGTCTGAAGGGACTGATATGCAGAGGTGGTCACTGTCATAGTTGGAATCTTACTGGCTTGTTGATATTACTGGTCAGGGGTGTTATACCCACTAAAGGAAGTGTCATTATTGAAGGATCAGAGAATGCCTGTGAAGCATTATTTTTAAAATTGAATAAAAGTATGAGATCCAATGTTTGGTACTCCAGGCTCTTCAAAGCCTATTTGGTAAAAGGTATTTCACCAAGAGGGTTGAGAGTAAGGACGCAACCGCTCGTTTATGAGATTGATGCAGAATTGACTAAGCAGTGGGCCACTATACAGCAACAAACATCCATGGCTTTTGTGGAGGCACTAGCTAGTTACCATGATATAATTATAGATAGAGATATTGTGGATATTACCAAACTATGTGAAGAAATAAAAATTTTGAGGGGCAATCCTTTTATAATATTGGTGTCAGCAAGCTTAGTAAAGACCTACTTAACCTGGAACAACAGTTACGGGAGAGAAAAGTCCTCAAATTTCAGCATGACAAAACTGATTATGAACAGGGAAACCCATGTAGCTGTATCAAACATGTCAGGTTTGAGGAAGGGAATATTAGCGTGACCAAAAGGAAATGTCCCAGATCTATACTTTAAAAACGCCCGGCAGGTACTGAGACATCTACAGATGATACCTCATTGGCCACGGATATGGACATACAGCAGGTTTCAGACTCACCCACACCAAAAAGAAGCAACACCACAGCTCCTTTAGGCCCAAATGCAAAAGAGCAGGGAGAAAACATTCAAAAAATAGACAACATGGAGGGGTTGTTGAAATTCTTGATTCAGAAGTGAATATATGTAACAATGTTTTAAATAGCTCTGATGTGACCTTGTCTCCAACATAAGTCTACTAAATGCTTACATTTCATTCCTGTTTTTTTTTTTTTTCATTTCTGAGGACCACTTAGCTCAAGAGTTATTAGCATTTTACAGACTCTTGAATTTAAGACTGCACTTTCAAAGATCTACTGATGGTGACTCGGAAAGAGTTTTCACCTGTCATAAGTCAAAATGTGTACCACCCATGCACCATAATGTATAATTGTTTCACACAAGTGTATTGAAAGACTTGCATTTCTATTCCAGGGGGTTGAGTTATAAGGCCAGCAATCTCTCAAAGACTGAATTTGAGGCCTTACATGATTTAGAGAATAATAAAGATTTAGCTATCCTGTCTGCTGACAAAGGTGGGGCAGTTGTGGTCATGAATTGGGCTCACTATGATAGTGAGGCTCAGAAACAACTTATAGATGGGCGACATTATGTGAAAATGCCTTTGGATCCAACATTTAGATTCAAAGAACAGATTGATGATTTTTTTATCTGCTAGGCAGGAGGGGATTATCTCTGACTCCACTATGTATCATCGCAAGGATTGGACCCTATGAACCAATATATCTATTTTTTACCTTAGATTCATAAGGAACCTTGTAACCCACCCGACAGACCGATTGTATCGGGTAGAGGTTCACTCACTGAGCCACTGTCACAATTCCTCACCAAATTCTTGCAGCCACTATTAAAATGGGTCCGTGCAAGAATCAAGGACACCACCGAGTTTCTTCAAATTATTTCTGAAACTCAATTGGTACAGGGGTGGCTATTATGTACATTAGATGCCTGTGCATTATATACCAATGTACCACATGAGGCTGGTCTGGAAGCCATAGAATACTGGTTATATAAATCAGACCTTTACCAGCCTGGTTTCAATGCCTTCTTGCTATGCCTTACTGAACACGTCCTTACCAAAAATATATTTTTCTACCAGGAACAATGTTATTGGCGAATTAAGGGTGCAGCTATGGGGGCTTCTTTTGCCCCTATATATGCAGATCTCTTCATGGCTTATGTCGAGGAACATTTGATTTATGATCAAGCAAATAACATCTACTTGGTGGAAATGGACATTTAGAGGAGGTGTTTGGATGATTGCTGGATGGTTTGGGGGATCGGATGTGGATTATTTGTTGACTACCTTAATGAAAACAAATGGGGCCTGCAATTTACTGTGAATTACAGTCTGGAGCAAGTAACATACCTTGATGTTCTAGTTACTAGAAATGCCAATCACACTTTATGAACAGAGGTATTTCAAAAATATCTCCAATGTAATTCCTTTCTCCATGCATCCAGTTATCATCCACCTCATATAGCTAAGAACATCCCTAAGTTGCAATTTGTAAGAATGAGACAAATTTGCTCAGGGGATTCCACTTATAAATACTTAAGGAAGGATCTCGCTAGGCATTTTCGTGAAAGAGGCTATAAAATGGGATATGTACTGATGGCTAGCAATTGGGCTACTACACTAGACAGGGGTGACTTATTGAAATATAAGGATACACAAGTGACTAAGAAGTCTGAAATCAGGTTGGTGACCACATATGGTATGAACACAGTCACACTTATGAATAGTGTGCAGAGGCATTGGAATATTTTGTTGGCAGATCATAATTTATCTCAATTCCTTCAGGCAAAATGCAGTTTCTCGTTTCGTAGAGGCAGAAATCTGGGTTCCCATTTAAGTAACTACAAACGAGGAACTAGAGGTTCAGCTGATACTGGTGTGCAAACTACTCTATTAGGGGATACTCTTATGGGTTGCTGCCCTTGTAGTCATTGCAGCCTCTGCAACAGAATTATTAGGTCTAAACAGTTCATGAGTCAGAACTCAGGAAATGTTTTTGATGTTACATTTTTTGCTAACTGCAGTAGCGATTGGATTATTTATCTGGCTACATGCAGTTGCTCAGCATTCTATGTGGGTCAGACCTGTAGACCATTAAGAATAAGGGTATCTGAACACATTAGTGACATGAGGATAAGGAAGCCCACTAGTGCACTATACAAACACTCCCTAGTACATTGCACGGCCACCTTTAGGTTTATGGTAGATAAAATTGAGGGCAACAGATTAAATAAAGCAGGATGGTACAATATCCTTGATGCCAAAGAGAAAAAGTGGATAATTAAATTAGGTGGACTTTTTCCACCAGGTCTCAATGAGCATTTATAATCTGACCAATCAGTATATTTTTTGTGGTTGATGTCATGCATAAAAGGGAATTTTTTTTTTTTGTTTTGTTTTTGTTAACACTGAGGAAGGCTGTGTAGCTATATTAGCCAAAACCGGTCTGTTTTTTTTTTCCTTTTTTTATGGCTGACATTTAATAAGCATTTGGTTTGTTCAGTGTCACAGTTTGCTGGCTTACTTTGCTGCTTCTCAATTTGATATTCAGGCTGTGCAGTTGTCATATGTGCAGGGGGTTGCTTTTTTCTGATAATTAATAGCCCTAAATGATATAGTAGCCAAAGTATAAACCTTCTTACCCAGCCTATCCATGGTCTTACTGTTCTTGTCAGAAGGCAGCAACCTGGATGAAGGAAGGAATTGAGACAGCTTATCAGAGGCTACAGACATCACAGAGGGGTCAGCAGCAGGGCATCTGAAGAAAAAGGAACAATTTTCTGGCATTCTATAAAACCTATCAGACTTCTTGGGAGCAGGGGGGCAGAGAATCAGGCGCTTTAGAGACATTGAAAAAACATCCAGTAAAGCAGCCAAGACAGGAAGAATAGCCGGAGGTTTAGGAGATTCCTTCTGCAGTAACTCATATTACCTCTTATGGATATCAGAAACATGGGCACAATCCCTCTTAAAAAAATTCCATCATAGTAGAGATTGTGTCCCCAAAGGGAATTTCCTCAGAAGGAGTATGGGGACTATTAGATTCTTCCTCTTCAGACCCACAGTCTAAAGAAGAAAGGATCTGGTTAGAATAAGTAAGTGATTCTTCATCAGAATCCAACTCTTCCTCAGAAGAATTCAGTTCCCCAGGCCTTTTAAGTGAAGAAGAGGACCAAGGAGGAGCAGGAATCAAAACCCTTTGAGGAGGCCTTAATGACAGTAAGGCATTAAATGACCCCAAGTAAAGGCCTGCCACTCATTTTGTGGATCCCCGGGAGCAGAAGAAACATATTTAATTTTCTTTTTTTTTTTTCTTTTTAAGGGAACATCTGACCTAGAAAACTGAGAAGGCTCTGACTCCGGATGTCATTCCACAGCCATAGTAGAAACTTCTTCCCTAAGAAAAAAACTGCAAAACTCCTCTTAGACTCCTTGGAAACAATCAACAGTAGCTTCCTCTGAATGCCAGAAATGGATGCCTCCAAAGCCTCGGACGTGCTGCCCACCAGATTCTTACCAGCCTCCAGCCTGGACAAGGGAGAGAAATCTGACAACACTGTTAGGCGAGTCTCCAGGTTTGTAACAACCTCGCGAGAAACACCTTGCAGAGGCTGGCCAGTGGAAGATTCTTGTCTTACCTTTTTCAACTTCTTCCCTGATGGCTGACCCTCGGGACAGGAAGTTCCATTCATAGTGTCTTTAGCAAGAAGCTTAAGATGCAGGTTCTCAAAATGTAATGAAAGGGTAGGAAGCCTACTATGAAGGGTTTTCAGGACAAATACCTGACAAATCGAACATGACATGGTTGTGAGAAGCTCCTAAACAAAAAAGGCACTTATTGCGGTGCCTTTATGGGGAATTTGTCTCCGTCACAGGCATTTACCTTTTCTGGATGACAGTAACCCCCCCCCCCCAAACAGTGCAACAATCAAGAAATGAACAAAACCCCATTTCGGTACTTATCTGCAATGGTGAGAACTTCAGCAAACAGGATAAAACACTGGAATTCCAACAAACAGAAAAAACGGCAATAAACAGACAGAGGCAAACAGACTGATGATTATAAACCTTGTTGAGATTGGCAGCAAAGAAATTCTAAGGATGGTACTCCTGAACGTCACCTTTATGCCCTATGCTATGTGAGGAGTGTTTTGGTGACATGCAGCGTACCTTAAAGCAGCAGTAGACTGGCTGGATGACTGGCTTCATGGCAGGGAGTCCCTTAAGTTATGATTACTGCAGCGGTGAATGTAAGGACATCACCATGTTCCATAGAGAGCCCCCCAATCAGTGCAAAGCTTCAATATTTACCATGCATTATGGTCCACTGCACTAGATGAAGGCACTAACAGAGGGGGCATCTCTACATTCATTACACAAAGTGCAATCTCCAGATTTGTCACACTGGATAATGACCAGGAACTTCCCAACATCCAACTTACCATTACTTAAACCCTATATCCCATTATAGTCAACTATAGGTCCCCCTCTGGCCTATACCCCATACCTAACAAGTATGGAGTTTCTATGCATCAAGCCAAGCACCATTCTCCTGGGGAGACTTCAGCTACCTCTCTATAAATTGGGAGACTTGTACATCACCTAGTATGTATGTATAGGGATTTCCAGACTTCATTAACACAAAGTCTCTGGACTAGTTAGTCTGTACTCCCACTAGAGGCAACAAAATCCTGGACTTGGCAATTACCAGAATTAGACAGCTATGCTCAGTACCACACTGTAACTCCTTCCCTAGTCAAATCTGACCACATTCACTATAAGACTGAAGACATTAGCACCTTCCAGTGACTCGGCTAATCGGCTAATCTACTTGAACTGAGTTATGACATGGCTAAACTAACTATACTCCATAACCTGATGAACCCATTGCATATGCTGAATCCTTTACTGACAAATTCTAAGCTTATGTAAGTAGTTTCAATAAGGCATCTACCCTCTCCCAAGTAAATGTAATGACACATTTTATAAGAAACCCCTATGGTGGAACACAGATATAAATGGGCTGTACAACAGCAGAAAAAAAAAACAGGCATTACACACAAAATTAAATCCAACTCCCAGCATGTGAAAAGTGCTCTTGCTAAACTTAGGGAGCTCCAGTTCCTGACCAAATCAACCAAAGTCAAATATGAGGTAAAAGTAGCCACCTAGGTTAAAAACAGCCACAAAGCCTTATTTAACTATGTCAGAAACCTCAAAAACAATGCCCAGCACTGTCAAGAGCTATGGACATAGCCAATCTACTAGCAGATAAATTTAGCTCAAACTTCACCTTCCCAGCATTCCCAGATTACATATTCACACCTACACCCCACAGTCTCTTAAGAACAAGTCCTCAAGGAACTATTCATGGCCAACAACATTGCTTAATTGAGGGCCAGATAACATACCTGGATGCCTACTGGCTAGCGTGAAACATGATCTGTCAACCCTCCTATACAGATTATTCAGTGTCATCTTCTAAACAGGCTCTGTGCCGGCACACCACTAAACATCCCTTACCTTGGCTCTCATTGTAGCCGTAACCCAGAAACACTCGCACAAACTCCCAAACCATCACAAAGGCAATCAAACACAAACTAAATTTGTACTCTAGCCCTTACTCTAACCAGCATACATTTGAGTGTGCATGCAAGGAAGAGAATTCAGCCGTTCTCTTTCAAATGCTTTAAATGCCTCATGATTAGAGCAATGTTTAGCAGATGTAAATGTTAACTGTTGGACTTGGAAAACAACTTTTAGAGAAGAAGAAATCACAAAGAGATCTTAAAGACTACAGTAATGGTTCTGGCTATTTGTGGGGAACCAGTAGGAAGAGGCGACAGGCAAGCAACCGGTTCATTGAGCAGGAAGGGAATCAAAACCAACATGACAATTCTCCAGCATTTTCAGATGCTATGGGAGGGTCTACAGACTGGAAAAGTGATGAGTCTTCATATCCAGCTTTGTCTCCAGCTTGGGAACCTAATTATATGCAAGAAACATTTTGGAGAGGATAGAAAACAGTGGATAATGTTGGACCTTTCAAGAACCGATCAATAATGAGGAGTTAAATTTTAAACCTGTGGATAAGGGAAACTAATTAGTGGTACGTTTTCAGCAATATCTAAAAATGTGTTGTGCACATTTAAGAAATGGGGAAGTGTATGAAAGAAGCAATATGGATCAATGTAAGGAAGCCCTGTTAAAATATCAGGAATTGTTGGATAAGGGCTTCAGATTGTGTTACTTCTCAGAAGAAGATATTGAGAGGAGGTTGAATATTGATGGATGTGATGTTTTCTATTGCCAGCCTAAAATACACAAGAATGTATTTGATCCCACTGGATGACAAATAGTGTCAGCATGTAAATATATATATTTGTTTTGCATAAAATTGGTATATTTTATATAGTTATTTATTACCTACAGTTAGCAAAAGTCTTCATATATGAAAGACATTTGATTTTTTAAAGAAAAAGTCAAGTTTAGAATGGGCGGATGATGTTTACTGGACAGTAGTAGACGTTAAAAGTCTCTACACCAGTATACAACAGAAATTTGGAATTGAAGCCTTAGATATTTTTTGGGGGTAGTCCTGTGGCTCATTACATAATAGAATTGATTGGTTTTAGTTTAAAACATATTATTTTGAATTTAATGGAGAATTGTATCATCAGTTGCAGGGAACAGCCACGGAGGCAGCTTTTGCCCCACATATGCGAGTATAATGATGGGGCTATTTGAAGTAGATTATTTGTATGGACATAATTTTATGAGAGAACATGTTATAAAGTGCTATAGATATATAGATAATTTAATTTTCACCTTTTGAGAAGGAAGTGAAAAAGTTGAACAGTTTGTTCAGGACCTACATAATAATAGGTTTGGCTTACAATTTAATATGGTAAAGAAGTGATGTTTTTGAATGTCCACTTAGAAGGAGTATTAAATTAAACGTAGGGTACATAGAAAGTTTGAAGATGTTTCCTAATTTTTAGATGGTTGAAACTGAACCCCCCCCCCCCCCTTTACTTAAAGTGTTACCATATGGAGAGTTACTATGGATCAAAAGGCTTTGTAATGATAGTAATGAAGCAGAGAGGGAATTACAGAAAACTGCTGCTCTGTTTATTGGGAGGAGTTATAATGACAATTTAGTAATGGTCTCTTTACAAAGAGTAAGACTGAATAATAGTGGATTAGTAAAATATATTACTAATCATAGATGTGAAGAAATAAATGGAAATAGACTTGGTAATGATCAAAAATATATGTAGTTACCATATATGGTTTAAGTGAGCAGGCTACAAAATTAAGCATTACTGGGGCTTTCTATTTAAGTTTAAAGATTTTTTTAAAGATTTGTGTAGAACTCCCATGTTTTCCTTCCATAGGAGTATAAAAGACATGATCGACATGATAGTAGATTTGTCATTCCTACTAATAAAATATATAGGGAGTCTGCGCAGTTGGGAACATTTGCTTTTGGCAAGTGTATCAGTTGGAGGTATACAGTTAGGGTTTTTGATAAAATTATTGGGGTGAGTTTTAGAGTGAATGATAGATTTTGTTGTGAAACAGAGGGTATTTTGTATGCACTGAAGTGCCCTAGTAATATGTTTTATATTAGGGAAAGCAAAAGGGCTTTCAAGTTAAGATTGCAAAACACATGAGGGACATACAAAATGGGAAACTTGAAAGCCCTCTTGCAATGCATTTTAAAGAGTATCATAATGGGGATCCAGGGGGACTTTAGGGTACAGTTTTAGAGAAGTTTAATGAAATGAATGGATGGAAATAAAGAAGAAAACCTTTGTATAAGGAAACTGTATTTATTCTTAAATATAGTACCCTGCCTGACCCCTGCTGGTATAAATGTGGATTGTAATTGGAAGGTTTTAATTTAATTGAAGGTTTAAATGCATTTTTTTAATTGGTGCAATTAAGTGTTTAAGAAAGGCATTTGAAATGTTTGTAATTGTGTAAGTTTTAACCCTTTGAAGGCATTTTCTGCTGAGGCGCCAGAGGTATTTTATTAAACTTACAATCAAGATATGAGTAATTGGACTTCAGTCATTTTTATTAAATTTCGACTCTATCCTAGCCATTACTCTAACCCCATGATGGTGAACCTTTTAGGCTCGGTGTGTCAAAAACTCAGAAGATGCCTAATCTGATTCTGCTGACGTGCCCCCCCCCCCCAAAAAAAAAACGTAAATAAATAAAATAAAACAGCATAGCTCTCAATATATCAGGGATAAATAACAGAATCAGAGGAAAATCTAGAAACGAGACATGGACAGTTTAAAACTACTAGTACTGCTAATTTGAAACACTGACAGAAGAAATGAACATGAATTAATATAGATTTTCTCAAGTATAATAAATAGTTTTTGATGTTAATTACCTCCTTATCTCTGCAGCGGTGTTGTTAAACTGGCTCCTGGCACAAAATAAATGCACTTCACATGAGCAACGAATGCAAAAGAAAGTGGTTTCTTTGATAACTTAGGTGTTGGTGAATGCTGGTGTGTCACCTTTGACACATGTAATAGATTCACCATCACTACTCTAAGCCTAACCAGCAAACACTTGCATGTGCATGTGCACATACACACAGATAAAGTCCCACCCCTAATGCTGAACATTTTGATATATTCAAAACTTTTGGCAGTAAAAACAGAAACACACCTACCTACCACAATTCATATTTGATGAAGATGACACATTTCATAGTAAAATATATGCATGCTTTCAAAATAAAAATAGGACTATTTCATAAAACTTACCTGCGCTATTTCTTAATTGATTAGAACATACGTTTGACTAAATATAAGGTATCAATATATATGATTAAAATATACTCTTGTGAAATGCACGTTTTGTCATCAGAGCATACTGCTGTCTCTTTAAATCAAAAGTTGAATTGGTCGACATCCAGAGATGTCAAGCCTTGATGTACTGTGCTGCTATAGTGTGCCAGCTTTCCTTATGTGCAGTTAATTGGGGTTTTCTGGGCCTGAATTAAAGTAAAGGGCTAGGTAGGGGAACAGAAAGTGTGTGTTTGTGTGTGTGTGTGTGTGTGTGTGTGTGTGTGTGTGTGTGTGTGTGTGTGTGTGTGTGTGTGTGTGTGTGTGTGTGTGCATTAATTCAGTCAAACTGCAGTGAATGTATGATTGTGGGATCTTGAACTCACAAATGTCAAGGTTTGTCAGAAGAGAGACTCCATCCATCCAGCCACAACCCCTTTTCCCATTTTTGCACATGGGATTAGGGTGCCACTTCAGCAGTGACCATCATCTAAAGCCAAGGTGTACACCACCGGGTGGCTAGCCGTGCCGCAGTAATTCGTCCACACCACACATTCCTTTGCACAATCACAGCTATGGCCAATTTAGAGGGTCCAGTCCACCTACTGCATGTCTTTGGAATGTCGGAGGAAAATGGAGCACCTGGAGGAAACACATGCAAACACTGGGGGGACATACAGACTCCACACAGAAGGCACCCCAGAAAAGGATCGAATGGGGGAACCTCTTGCTGTGGGCAACAACACTATTTGCTGCGCCACTATGACCCAAAAACTGTGGTAAAATTCCAGAATGTATGGGGCCTGTATAAAATCTTGATAGTTGTACCCCTCAACATTTTCTAAAGGATGGCTAGACTTCTGTGTATTTTGAGAAAAAGGTCATGTATTTCATTGAACCATTCAGTCAGGCTAACAGCAACAATTTGTTCATTTGGTTGCTACCGCAGTAGCTTAAGCTGTATTGGTTATGTCCTGCCAAGGATATAAAAGCTGTCTAGCTTCCAAAGCTTCACAGCACCTTCCACATGTAAAAATGTTGTGGTAGCCCCCCTGGCTAATGTCCCTCCTACCTGCCTTGCCTAGTGCTGGATCCAACTCAGGTTCCTGTTGTAATGAACAGGTATCACAAGAAGCTTTAACAATAATGTCCAGTTTGCAGTCATCTACAACTTAATTAACCAAAAAATAGGTACGTCAGTTATGGAAGAGAGTGAAGCTGGACAGTCCACAAGTATGTTGCTCTGGATAACTCCAAATAAATCAAAGTACATCCAAATAAAGCGTAGAATTCTGTAGTTCACACAAACATTTTATTGCAACGGACACGCGCTTTCGCTAAACATAGCTTCTTCAGGTCACTTTAATAAATGCAGAAACAAGATTGCACAATATATGGGCATGTCAATCAACCAATCTATAAATCAATTACATATTTAAAAGGGAAATATAAAATCAAAATATATATATTTAATCCCCCTGCTCTCCGCGTGGCTGCTGAGCAATCCCTAGCGTCTTGGACTCTCTAGCTTTCTGCTCAAAGCTATTATATACATTTTTTCTTTCAACTCCCACCATACCTTATTGGACCCAAAGGAGCACCTATACTCACCTATCCAGCCTGTGTGGGTTATTCTTCACCTGGGTAACCAAACTCCACTGGACTAAGAGCCTCAGGATATTTTTTCTGCTCAAAGCTATTATATACATTTTTTCTTTCAACTCCCACCATACCTTATTGGACCCAAAGGAGCACCTATACTCACCTATCCAGCCTGTGTGGGTTATTCTTCACCTGGGTAACCAAACTCCACTGGACTAAGAGCCTCAGGATATTTTTCTGCTCAAAGCTATTATATACATTTTTCTTTCAACTCCCACCATACCTTATTGGACCCAAAGGAGCACCTATACTCACCTATCCAGCCTGTGTGGGTTATTCTTCACCTGGGTAACCAAACTCCACTGGACTAAGAGCCTCAGGATATTTTTCTGCTCAAAGCTATTATATACATTTTTTCTTTCAACTCCCACCATACCTTATTGGACCCAAAGGAGCACCTATACTCACCTATCCAGCCTGTGTGGGTTATTCTTCACCTGGGTAACCAAACTCCACTGGACTAAGAGCCTCAGGATATTTTTTCTGCTCAAAGCTATTATATACATTTTTCTTTCAACTCCCACCATACCTTATTGGACCCAAAGGAGCACCTATACTCACCTATCCAGCCTGTGTGGGTTATTCTTCACCTGGGTAACCAAACTCCACTGGACTAAGAGCCTCAGGATATTTTTTCTGCTCAAAGCTATTATATACATTTTTCTTTCAACTCCCACCATACCTTATTGGACCCAAAGGAGCACCTATACTCACCTATCCAGCCTGTGTGGGTTATTCTTCACCTGGGTAACCAAACTCCACTGGACTAAGAGCCTCAGGATATTTTTTTCTGCTTAAAGCTATTATATACATTTTTCTTTCAACTCCCACCATACCTTATTGGACCCAAAGGAGCACCTATACTCACCTATCCAGCCTGTGTGGGTTATTCTTCACCTGGGTAACCAAACTCCACTGGACTAAGAGCCTCAGGATATTTTTTCTGCTCAAAGCTATTATATAGATTTTTCTTTCAACTCCCACCATACCTTATTGGACCCAAAGGAGCACCTATACTCACCTATCCAGCCTGTGTGGGTTATTCTTCACCTGGGTAACCAAACTCCACTGGACTAAGAGCCTCAGGATATTTTTTTCTGCTCAAAGCTGTTATATACATTTTTCTTTCAACTCCCACCATACCTTATTGGACCCAAAGGAGCACCTATACTCACCTATCCAGCCTGTGTGGGTTATTCTTCACCTGGGTAACCAAACTCCACTGGACTAAGAGCCTCAGGATATTTTTTTCTGCTCAAAGCTATTACATACATTTTTCTTTCAACTCCCACCATACCTTATTGGACCCAAAGGAGCACCTATACTCACCTATCCAGCCTGTGTGGGTTATTCTTCACCTGGGTAACCAAACTCCACTGGACTAAGAGCCTCAGGATATTTTTTCTGCTCAAAGCTATTATATACATTTTTCTTTCAACTCCCACCATACCTTATTGGACCCAAAGGAGCACCTATACTCACCTATCCAGCCTGTGTGGGTTATTCTTCACCTGGGTAACCAAACTCCACTGGACTAAGAGCCTCAGGATATTTTTTCTGCTCAAAGCTATTATATACATTTTTCTTTCAACTCCCACCATACCTTATTGGACCCAAAGGAGCACCTATACTCACCTATCCAGCCTGTGTGGGTTATTCTTCACCTGGGTAACCAAACTCCACTGGACTAAGAGCCTCAGGATATTTTTTCTGCTCAAAGCTATTATATACATTTTTCTTTCAACTCCCACCATACCTTATTGGACCCAAAGGAGCACCTATACTCACCTATCCAGCCTGTGTGGGTTATTCTTCACCTGGGTAACCAAACTCCACTGGACTAAGAGCCTCAGGATATTTTTTCTGCTCAAAGCTATTATATACATTTTTTCTTTCAACTCCCACCATACCTTATTGGACCCAAAGAAGCACCTATACTCACCTATCCAGCCTGTGTGGGTTATTCTTCACCTGGGTAACCAAACTCCACTGGACTAAGAGCCTCAGGATATTTTTTCTGCTCAAAGCTATTATATACATTTTTTCTTTCAACTCCCACCATACCTTATTGGACCCAAAGGAGCACCTATACTCACCTATCCAGCCTGTGTGGGTTATTCTTCACCTGGGTAACCAAACTCCACTGGACTAAGAGCCTCAGGATATTTTTTCTGCTCAAAGCTATTATATACATTTTTCTTTCAACTCCCACCATACCTTATTGGACCCAAAGGAGCACCTATACTCACCTATCCAGCCTGTGTGGGTTATTCTTCACCTGGGTAACCAAACTCCACTGGACTAAGAGCCTCAGGATATTTTTTCTGCTCAAAGCTATTATATACATTTTTTCTTTCAACTCCCACCATACCTTATTGGACCCAAAGGAGCACCTATACTCACCTATCCAGCCTGTGTGGGTTATTCTTCACCTGGGTAACCAAACTCCACTGGACTAAGAGCCTCAGGATATTTTTTGTATGTCTCCTAATATTTGTGTCCTATGATATTTTGCATATTTTAATCTAATTTAAAACCTTAAGGTATACTAGAATAGATGTTAGGTTTTGCCAGCAGCCATATCCCCCTCCCCTCTAGTTTTATCCACTGAAACACTCCACTGCCTCCTCCTGCACCCCTGCAGCCCCTATCTACGTCATTCTTCTTTATAAAGCTTCCTTCTCAATACCTTATTTCTATTGTCCTCTTCTGTTCTCATTACTGTAGAAATCTCTCTACAGATTTAGTACCAGCTCTGGCCACTAGATGGCAGTCTCTACTCTCCACTGATTCTTTTCACCTTTTCTCTTCTTACCTTCTACCTAAACCCCTTTTAAGACTAATTCACTCCTCTCTGTTGAATTCTCTCTGTTTCTCCCTTGGTTGCTCTTCTTATTGCTTTACTTACCCTGTTACCTTCCCTTGTTTTCCCTCTACAATTTTACCTTCTCTTTCTCCTGTATTTTACGCCCTATATTTCACCACTGACTTAGCCCTTTTACCTGTCTTCTATTAGAGGTTCCTGGTCCTTTATATAACTTTTCCTTTATCTTGTACCTTTCTGACCTCACTTACCTCCATGTCTGATTGTTTCCTCCTTCTCTTTTCTTTAGCTGTTTCTTTTTCCCGCTTATTCCTTAACTTCCGGACTGTGCTTCTTTCCTATATATCTTTTGCCCCTCCCACTAGCTTACCTCATCCTTACCTGAACTTTCATATAGGACTACCTTGCTAGGGTCGCCATTTTAATCCCCCTGCTCTCCGCGTGGCTGCTGAGCAATCCCTAGCGTCTTGGACTCTCTAGCTTTGTAAGTTATCTGTTTCTATATTGGCTTAGACTATCTAACTGTGCAAGTTATCTGTTTTTATATTGTATTCCTTTTTTGCATTTCGTGTATGGGTACCTTTGTGCTTATCAGTTGATTTATGTTTTTACATTGTTTGCTGGTCTGTATAGAACTGTGGGTTTCATATTATAGTCTTTATTACTATAATGCTCTGCGTGTAAGGTTTTTCAGTGCTTATTTGAAGACCGCATTCATCTGCTTTTGAAGAGACCTGTTTTACTATTTACTGGTTTTAATTATCAGCCCCGCTTTTACAGTGCCTATTTTTCAGTGCTTATTTGATGACCGCATTCATCTGCTTATTGAAGAAACCTGTTTACGGTTTTAATTACCAGCCCGTTTTACAGCGCACTAAACTAGCTTGCTGTAATACATGACCGCATTTATCTGCTTTTAGAAGAAACCTGTTTTTTTTCTATTTACTGGTTTTAATTACCAGCCTCGCTTTTACAGCGCACTATACTAGCTTGCTGTAACACATCGCTCTGACTACCCCTTTCTTAGACCGCAGTCCTGCTGTATTGCTTCCACTAAAGGAAATAATATATTCCTGATCACCTGAATTAGTCTGAGCCATAGTAGTCTCCCCTCTCTTACTTTATCAAACATTTAGGTCCGGATAGTCCCCTGACTGCTGGGAGGTAACTTAATGGTTAATTTATGCCTGGTTCCTTCTGAGATAAGCTAGCAGTATTAGCGCTGCCCTTCACCTTTAATCGCGCTTACTTTCTCCAACATTTAGGTCCGGATAGTCCCCTGACTGTTGGGAGGAAACTTAATGGTTAATTTATGCCTGGTTCTTTCTGAGATAGTCTAGCAGATTCCTTTACTTGTTTGCTGACTTAATTTCTCCAACGGATGTGTCAAATAACTACAGATAATTTCTGTTTTTTACATAATTCACATCCTTGTGGATTTGAGTTTATCTGTATGTCTTTTTATTATTCCAAATGCTTAGAGTATTGCTAGACAGTATTTCTTAGCCATACTATTAGGACATGTGTTGCATAGTTTTGTTGTAGATGATTTTATCTGACTGAGTTGTTTAATCCTGTGTAAACTGTTCTGCTTATGAAACATTTTGTTTAATCCTCTGCTAACTCTACCTTTCTCCCCTTAATATTTTTTCTCTCTCTTCAGCTGCTCAAAGCTATTATATACATTTTTTCTTTCAACTCCCACCATACCTTATTGGACCCAAAGGAGCACCTATACTCACCTATCCAGCCTGTGTGGGTTATTCTTCACCTGGGTAACCAAACTCCACTGGACTAAGAGCCTCAGGATATTTTTGTATGTCTCCTAATATTTGTGTCCTATGATATTTTGCATATTTTAATCTAATTTAAAACCTTAAGGTATACTAGAATAGATGTTAGGTTTTGCCAGCAACCATATCCCCCTCCCCTCTAGTTTTATCCACTGAAACACTCCACTGCCTCCTCCTGCACCCCTGCAGCCCCTATCTACGTCATTCTTCTTTATAAAGCTTCCTTCTCAATACCTTATTTCTATTGTCCTCTTCTGTTCTCATTACTGTAGAAATCTCTCTACAGATTTAGTACCAGCTCTGGCCACTAGATGGCAGTCTCTACTCTCCACTGATTCTTTTCACCTTTTCTCTTCTTACCGTCTAGCTAAACCCTTTTAAGACTAATTCACTCCTCTCTGTTGAATTCTCTCTGTTTCTCCCTTGGTTGCTCTTCTTATTGCTTTACTTACCCTGTTACCTTCCCTTGTTTTCCCTCTACAATTTTACCTTCTCTTTCTCCTGTATTTTACGCCCTATATTTCACCACTGACTTAGCCCTTTTACCTGTCTTCTATTAGAGGTTCCTGGTCCTTTATATAACTTTTCCTTTATCTTGTACCTTTCTGACCTCACTTACCTCCATGTCTGATTGTTTCCCCTCCTTCTCTTTTCTTTAGCTGTTTCTTTTTCCCGCTTATTCCTTAACTTCCGGACTGTGCTTCTTTCCTATATATCTTTTGCCCTCCCACTAGCTTACCTCATCCTTACCTGAACTTTCATATAGGACTACCTTGCTAGGGTCGCCATTTTAATCCCCTGCTCTCCGCGTGGCTGCTGAGCAATCCCTAGCGTCTTGGACTCTCTAGCTTTGTAAGTTATCTGTTTCTATATTGGCTTAGACTATCTAACTGTGCAAGTTATCTGTTTTTATATTGTATTCCTTTTTTGCATTTCGTGTATGGGTACCTTTGTGCTTATCAGTTGATTTATGTTTTTACATTGTTTGCTGGTCTGTATAGAACTGTGGGTTTCATATTATAGTCTTTATTACTATAATGCTCTGCGTGTAAGGTTTTTCAGTGCTTATTTGAAGACCGCATTCATCTGCTTTTGAAGAGACCTGTTTTACTATTTACTGGTTTTAATTATCAGCCCCGCTTTTACAGTGCCTATTTTTCAGTGCTTATTTGATGACCGCATTCATCTGCTTATTGAAGAAACCTGTTTACGGTTTTTAATTACCAGCCCGTTTTACAGCGCACTAAACTAGCTTGCTGTAATACATGACCGCATTTATCTGCTTTTAGAAGAAACCTGTTTTTTCTATTTACTGGTTTTAATTACCAGCCTCGCTTTTACAGCGCACTATACTAGCTTGCTGTAACACATCGCTCTGACTACCCCTTTCTTAGACCGCAGTCCTGCTGTATTGCTTCCACTAAAGGAAATAATATATTCCTGATCACCTGAATTAGTCTGAGCCATAGTAGTCTCCCCTCTCTTACTTTATCAAACATTTAGGTCCGGATAGTCCCCTGACTGCTGGGAGGTAACTTAATGGTTAATTTATGCCTGGTTCCTTCTGAGATAAGCTAGCAGTATTAGCGCTGCCCTTCACCTTTAATCGGCTTACTTTCTCCAACATTTAGGTCCGGATAGTCCCCTGACTGTTGGGAGGAAACTTAATGGTTAATTTATGCCTGGTTCTTTCTGAGATAGTCTAGCAGATTCCTTTACTTGTTTGCTGACTTAATTTCTCCAACGGATGTGTCAAATAACTACAGATAATTTCTGTTTTTTACATAATTCACATCCTTGTGGATTTGAGTTTATCTGTATGTCTTTTTATTATTCCAAATGCTTAGAGTATTGCTAGACAGTATTTCTTAGTCATACTATTAGGACATGTGTTGCATAGTTTTGTTGTAGATGATTTTATCTGACTGAGTTGTTTAATCCTGTGTAAACTGTTCTGCTTATGAAACATTTTGTTTAATCCTCTGCTAACTCTACCTTTCTCCCCCCCCCCCTTAATATTTTTTCTCTCTCTTCAGCTGCTCAAAGCTATTATATACATTTTTTCTTTCAACTCCCACCATACCTTATTGGACCCAAAGGAGCACCTATACTCACCTATCCAGCCTGTGTGGGTTATTCTTCACCTGGGTAACCAAACTCCACTGGACTAAGAGCCTCAGGATATTTTTGTATGTCTCCTAATATTTGTGTCCTATGATATTTTGCATATTTTAATCTAATTTAAAACCTTAAGGTATACTAGAATAGATGTTAGGTTTTGCCAGCAGCCATATCCCCCTCCCCTCTAGTTTTATCCACTGAAACACTCCACTGCCTCCTCCTGCACCCCTGCAGCCCCTATCTACGTCATTCTTCTTTATAAAGCTTCCTTCTCAATACCTTATTTCTATTGTCCTCTTCTGTTCTCATTACTGTAGAAATCTCTCTACAGATTTAGTACCAGCTCTGGCCACTAGATGGCAGTCTCTACTCTCCACTGATTCTTTTCACCTTTTCTCTTCTTACCTTCTACCTAAACCCCTTTTAAGACTAATTCACTCCTCTCTGTTGAATTCTCTCTGTTTCTCCCTTGGTTGCTCTTCTTATTGCTTTACTTACCCTGTTACCTTCCCTTGTTTTCCCTCTACAATTTTACCTTCTCTTTCTCCTGTATTTCGCCCTATATTTCACCACTGACTTAGCCCTTTTACCTGTCTTCTATTAGAGGTTCCTGGTCCTTTATATAACTTTTCCTTTATCTTGTACCTTTCTGACCTCACTTACCTCCATGTCTGATTGTTTCCCCTCCTTCTCTTTTCTTTAGCTGTTTCTTCCCGCTCCGTTAAGCCCTCTCACTCCGCTCCCTCCCTACCCCCAATTCCCACCCACCCCCAGGGGTCCTACATTTACCTACCCTCTAAACACACCTCTAACTTCTTACACCCAATCATACTCATCCTCACACTGTGTACCACCTTATAATTAGCCACTCCTACTTACCTATTATAACCTGCCCCACCCTCTGTCTAACACACCAAAGGAAAAAAATACTACCAACTCTCCCAAATCCTCACAGTACCTCCACCTACAACATACCATCCTACCACACTCAAACTTACAACTATTTTAACATGACTACAGCTATCTTCCATTCTCTGTTGAAATTAGCTATCTCCTTCTTACTATTATTCCCCTCATCACTACTTACTTCCTAACCTCCTATGAACACTCCATAACTGCCTCCCTCTCCCTTCCATCAAAACATACCAGTACAACTGCTACTTCCACAACTCCAACCTTCATACACACACCCACACAATCTATCTACCTATTTGCCAAATACCACAGGCTATTACACTACAAAGTACCAAAACTACATCAAAGAAAATATTCGACAGCCTCCTAAAATATAAAGTTGAAAACTATTTTAGACTACTCCATCTACTAATAGATGGTGACATACACCCCAACCCAGGCCCTCTAGCTACTACTGCAAAAACTCACAGAAATCATATCAAACCCATCTCTATTTCATCCACTACACACTTTAACTTACTAACCTTGGCCCATCTCAATATACGTAGCATCTGTAACAAACTTAGTCAACTCCATGCCCTATTAGATGTACACAAATTTGACATTCTATGCTTATCAGAAACATGGCTAAAACCTTCAATTAAAGACATTGAAATCACTCCACCAGGATACAACATTATTAGACTTGACCGTACCTCCAGGGAGGTGGAGTAGCTATTATATATAAAACAAACCTGAAGCTTTCTCTTCTTGACCTTACCCTAACCCAAACAAATAATGCTGAAATAATCTGCTCTAAAATTCAAATTAATATGACTAAAGCAATAAACATCATCTGTGTATACCTCCCCCCAGGAAATAACATCCCTACTTTAGAACAACTTCTTGAACAACTCTCTAATACCCTCCCCAAGAAACACTAGTCCTTGGGGACTTTAACATTGATTGGAAATCTTGTAACAATACTGCCCCTACTTCCCATATAAACCTTTATGGTTTCAAACAACTAATTGATAGTCCCACTAGAATAAATACTAAGAACAAAAAGAAACCACCCTAGACTGGATTCTTACCAACTCTCCCCTTCAAACCTACCAAACTGGCATCCTTCCTGATGACCTTAGCGATCACTCCCTCACCTATGTCATTAGGACTAAGACTAATCTAAACTTACCTACCTCTCAGAGAACATTATATTCAAAAAAACAATTTAATCCTGAACTGTTCCAAACAGAACTTTCACATTATAACTGGACCCCACTAAAACACCTCTCACTTAACAATGCCGTTGAACATTTCAACTCAGCATTCCTAGCAATCTTAAATCTACATGCCCCAAGTCGTACCATTAGAACAAAGACCAAAACAGCACCCTGGCTAACTACTAACACTAAACAAAAAATCAAACTGAGGAATAAGTCTTGGAAAAAATGGCGTTCCTCTAGAAACCCAACAGATCATGAAACCTTTAAAGAGCTTAGAAATAATACCAAAAAATCCATCCTCTCCAATAAAAATAATTATTACCTCCAACTTCAGCAATCCACCAAAAATGAACCGAAAAAGTTCTGGTCTACTATCACTAATCTACTCACCCCAGGCAAAGTAGTTACACCAAACCCACAGGACTTAGACCCTGAAAATCCCTCGTTAATAGCTAACAACTTCAATACCTTCTTTACTACTTCCATACAAAGTCTAGCTAACCACTTATCTCCGGATGCTTCGCAACTACTCTCAAGTAACTTAAATAATTCCCTTCTTCCCCTCCAACTTCAACCTATATCCACCTCATACATTCAATCTCTCCTACAAAAACTTAAACCCACTACCCCCTCAGCAGACAAACTTCCTGCTGAATTCCTTCAAATAGCAGCTAAATCTATTGCCTACCCTGTATCTATCCTAATAAATAGATCCATAAAAGAAAGTACTTTTCCAACTATATGGAAGATATCACATATAATACCCTTACACAAAGGAGGCAAATCCACTGACCTTTCTAACTATCGCCCTATAGCACTATTATCTCCACTAGCTAAAATCATGGAAAAATGTATACATAAACAACTACTTAACCATCTCCTTCAAAACAACCTACTAGCTAACACTCAACATGGATTTAGACCTTCACATAGTACTACTACTGCACTACTTTCCTTTACCAACACCATCAACTGTAACCGTAACAGCAACAAACTAACCTCTTCTCTTTTTCTAGACCTGTCTAAAGCCTTTGACATGGTCAACCATACACTTCTTCTTCACATATTAAAATCCCTTGCCTTAGATTTCTCTTCCTTAACCTGGTTCTCATCCTATCTTGAAAACCGACAACAAGCAGTACTATGGAAAAACTCGCTATCTGCTCTACTACCCATCTCTCTAGGAGTACCTCAAGGATCTATACTAGGCCCACTCCTATTCACTATCTTTATCAATGATCTTCAGTCATTTATCCATAACACTACCTGCATACAATATGCAGATGATTCCACCATTATTTGCACAGCCTCCACTCAATCTGAACTCCAGTCACTGACACAATCTACCTTTTCTACCGTCGAACAGTGGTTCTCAAAAAGATGTCTACTACTTAACCCCAAGAAAACAAAACTGTTACTATTCTCACCTACCCACAAATCTTCTCAACTAAATTTTACTATTACTGCAAGTGACAACTCCCTCATCTCCCGTGACTCCACTACCAAACTGCTTGGTGTCACTATTGATAATAATCTCAGCTATGATTATCACATCAATAACACTATAAAAGCAGTTAATAAAAAGATCGGTTCACTGTACAGAATTAAACCCTTCCTTACTCCAGAAGCACGGATCACCTTAGCACAATCACATCTTATCTCTACCCTTCTGTATGCTTCCTCCATTTACACTAACCTCTCTAAAAGCAACCTTAGGAAACTGTCTACATCCTACCACAACATAGCACGTTTTGCCACAGCATCTCAGTATAGAACACACCACTGTATAAACCTAAAACAGTTACACTGGTTGGAATTTCCTAATAAACTTATCTATCAACAACTAGTAGTCACACATAACATTCTATATCACCCATCCAAGACACCTGCTCTTAGTAACCTCTTGACCCCCTATAATAACTTGAAACAACTGCGCTCCACCGAAAAACTACAAGTCAACACAACCAGGATCACAAATTCTGCAGGTAACTGCCTTTTCTCCAACTCTGTAGGCAAAATATGGAATAACCTTCCCTCACACATTACTGCTCTTGGCTCCTTACATCTTTTTAAAAAACAACTTTATTTACATCTGACCAACTTCTGGCTTTGCTCTTGTACCAACCCTGACTAATCTATTTTATACTTTTTACTATCAGAATTTCTTATCTCAAAACTATCTTTCTCTGTCAACACAAATGACATTTCAACTGTATGACTGTACTATTTCTATTGCTCTCAAAAAAAAAAAAAAAAAAATTTTTTTTTGGTCTGTTAGACATTTTAAAATGAGTAATTACACTATTCTCACACAATAGTATGTAGATAGTAAATTATGTTTTGTATTACTTTATCTAAACTAATATGTATTCATTGTTACCCATTGTTTTAGTTTCTCACATTTATTGTATTTGTTTAATCTCTATAACCTTATTTTAATCGATGGAGCTTTTCTCCCCGGGCCTCCACTGAAAATGGAAATTATCCAGCTGGACTAGCCCGGTCAACAAATGTAAAATAAATAAAATAAATAAATAAATAAATATATATATATATGATGAGTGGATCTAAAAACATGTAGCAATGCACCTTAGTTCAAAACCAAATTTGTAAAACTGTATATATAGAAAGAAATATATACAAGGTATCTATATATATAAAAATATATAAGAATATATATAAAAAATCACATTGGTACATCATGTACATCAGTATATAGATCCAATACATAAGTATCATACAAGCTAAAATACCAGAGAATATATTAAGAAAAGTTAAAAAGTGTTAAAGATAACTTATCTATGCGCTACAGATAAATTCCTAGAGTTATCAAAGCACTAAATGAATCATTGGAAATGTACTGTCATGATGTGATCTATCACATTTCAAAGAACATATATATAAATAGACAAACATATAGCAGTGCATGAATCATAGCTTAGTTCAAAAACAAAACATAAATATGTATAGATAGCGCATTAGTACATAATAACCATCAGCATAAAAACAATAGGTGATTAGCAATAAAAATAGAAAATTTAAAAATACAGTGCTAAAAAGTATGCTAAAAACCTATCTATGTACTAAGGGAAAATATCTAGAAAAATCAAAAATTATAAAAGCACTTGGTGAATCATTAAAAGTGTACCTTCATAAATTAACATATCACATTTCAGAGAGTATATATACAGAATAATAATGCTAATAAAACTCAAATCACTTAATGTTTCTACGTTTCCTAAGTCTAGGCTTGATCGATGCTCTTTCATTCAAACCTGACTTAATTAACCAAAAGCCCTGACTGCCATTCTGGAGATCTGAAAAGTTGATGACAAAATTAAGAAATCCCAGTACTGATGAGACCTTGGGCACACCACTAGCAACATTCACACTTTTTGAGTAGGTTTCTACCACCAGTATTGTATGGGTTCTACCTTTCAGCCAGGTGGTTATCCATCTCACCATGCAAGTAAGAATCTAGTTTTAAAGCACTTAGTGTGTTTATGATGTCAATATTAGGTATAGTACCAAATGCTTTCGCCAGATCCAAATAAGCTTTGTGTTACTAACAGTCAACTCCTCCACCCCAATCCTAATCACCCTAATAAACAACTAATAATTAAAATAAAATGTCTCATTGCCATACATGCCTCTCAACTTCTTTGCTCAAGAATTCTGCCCAAACCCAAAAGAAATTGATGGGATAAAAGCCCAGTATCAGGGAAAACATCGAATAATACTCTTAAGTTACTTAAAAAGTTAACAGAACAATAGATTTTTCATCAATAAGCATTTTCTGAACAATAAAATGGGACAAACCCTAACATCTGGGTTTACTGACTGACAAATCCTCAGTACTTTTCCAGAAAGTCAAAAATTCTACAGGGGAAAAAACAAGCAAAATTAGAGAGAGATAATATGTATGATCTTATTTGTATAACATTTAAGAGTACAACACATTTAACATTTGCCAGCCAATTAGTTGTAAAAAGAAACTTTTTATTGAATCACTGAAGTAGAAATTTTACAAGGGACATGGAAAAACATATGAAGTAAAGTCAGAGACAGTTAAAAGGAATATTGCTGCTGCTGTATACAACTGATGTCCTTCTATCCTTCTATTCTCATGTTGCAGTATTCTTAACCTTTGTGTTAACCACTGCCTAGCGACCTGAACAAACAGCCAGTATACAAAAGCTTTTGTCACTGCAAGGCATGTCAGATGTCTGACGGCCGAAGGATGCGTGGGTCATAGTAGACAGGCATCGGTCTAACCGAACATTCTTATTATAGGAAACTCCATTGTAAGACATACAAATGTGCTTCTTATCAGGCTGAACATGGAAAGATTGATGATTATTTGCTTGTCTGGTGCAAGGATACATTAGATCATGCATGTACGCAAGTCCTTGAACCAAAAGTACCAGTATGACTCTGTCATAGTCCATGCCAGTGTCAATGACTTAAGGTGTACCTCCCTGGATTATATGAAGAGAGACATACATGTTGGAGCTCTTAGACTGTGGCAGGGTATGAGCCTAGTACTGAGCAGCATTCTATCTTCTCCAATGTATATATTATATGCCAATATATTATTCTTTATATATTAAATTGATACACACACACATATTTATTTCAGTTTGATGACCAGGGAAGTCCACTGGGCCAAAAAGAGCCCGGAGAGAAAAGCTCCAATGAACAGTTACAGAGAAAATAGCAGTATCATATACAATCAAAATTGTTGAGAGTATACAACATACAATAAAATAAATGGTAACATACAATAGATTGTGTGTGTGTGTGTGTGTGTGTGTGTGTGTGTGTGTGTGTGTGTGTGTGTGCGTGTACTTAATGTCAAAGTACCCTCTACTAACATCAACACAAAAAATTAAAAAGGTAAACAGTGAACTGAGCATACTCTAGAGACATAAACTTGGAGCATGCAACAAGAACATTGTCTGAAACCCCATGAACCCTCTCAGTCCTTCTGTTAATTATATATTCCAACTCTGAGCTCATATAGCAGAAGGAAAAGAACATATTCCTCAGCCACCATAATGCAGTGATCTCGTATAATTGTCAATCACCTGTTTTGGTGGCAAAAAAGCTGTTGATTATAGAAATGTAGTGGATAGCTTGTACAGCTATGGTTGTTTCAATCTTTATGAATGTGGGTGACCTAGACAGTTTCCCAACAATATAACAAGCTTGGGTCCTGAATGAGCCTGCCACACTCGTACACATTTACTGCTGGATGTCAGAGGCACAACTGAAAGGTAGCAGCTTGATGCCAAGGACAATATGGGTGGGACAATCGAACCAATGACAGAAGCTTTTGATAACAACATGCAGTCAGCATGACATGAACTGTTAGAAGGGCACAGGTGGTCCTTACGGTAATGTATGTCTGCGTCACCCAAGGGGATGGGTTTTGGCCATGTTGGTGAGAGCATCAACTTCCCTGATATTTGGCAGATGACAGCTCCTCTGGAAGGCTGATGACCTCAGGGATAATGGAAACGATTCCCCACCCCTAGGGAATGAATGGGTTTCAGTCTTTAAGGGGTGGCTTAATGGTCAGAAAAAAACACAAATTTTATGAGGAACATACCAAAAATATGTGGCCAAAATCGAAATTCTGTGAAAGTCTGGACAGTTGAGAGGTATGATCCACATATATTTAAACACACATAAGCACACATTCACATAAGTGCACAAAGACTCGCACAGGCAATAAATCGCATGTATGGAAATAGGCATAACAGAATATACGAATAGGCGCATGAGTGCACATTCATACACACCAGCACACAAGAAAAAGAAAAGAGAAGCACAAGTCTTACACTGCTGTGTCAGTGGTTCAGTGACCCTTTTAATATAAATTATCAAAAACACAGATAATTTTGTGATTCTGTGATCATTTCTGTGAAGCTGTCATTTGCAAATGCAGCAAGTCTTAGAACGAGGACTTGTTGCATTTGTAAATAACCTGTAGGGGAAAAAGTGATCATGAAAAATATTCTGTTTACGCTTACGTGATTTTTTAAATTATAACTTTCACTAAACAAAACAAGGGGGGAATCTTGAAGCACATGCATTAGAAATAACTCTTGCTTTCTGAGGGGAACATAAACATAGCTGTAACAGGATACTTTGGAATACGTTGATGGGGTGGAAGAGATTGATGTTGACATAGTACAGTGGGTATTGCTGATAAGAACAATATAAGCCTGCCCCTACACAGCAAAATTCAAACCCAAATTTAAAACCCTGGGATTGTCCCTTTAATGGTTTCAATGTGCCCGATTCAAAACCTAAATCATTCAACCAGCAATGTACCTTGTAACAACTAATACTGGCTTCAGCAAAGCAGAAACAAAAGTTGTCATTGTCCAAGTAGCACATTTTTTGATAGTACATAAAGGTGTCCATACTGACCACTGCCGCCTTTGTCAGGCTTCATAATATGAATGGAATTGTCCTTGGAATGCTCTTCCACCAGTTTATATTCATCATTGCTCCCTTCCAGAAGCAAACTCTAATTAGGTTTCTTAGAATGCAATGTAAGCTTTCTCAAAATATTAGTAACCCCCAACTTTTAAGAGGGAACAAAAGTGAGCCCCTTTGATAACAGTTTGCCATGAGTAGGGTAATTTACAAATGACTGTACATAAAATATTTCGAAAGTACCAAAATATAAGTACCTTGGTGACTGTTGTGGTTTTAGGAAGAACTCTAATACCTGCCCCTTTTCCTTCCATGATCTCTGCAACAACCCCTCTGTTTTGGCTGTTGACAAATTCCCCCAGATTCTTGCTGGCATCTTTCCATTAACTGGGGGATTTTCAGAGGACAAGGCATCTGTGTAAAGAGTACATTCACGTCTCGATTCCTGTACTATCTTCAACCTCTGAGGTAGTGGGCATGCCTGCTTATTTTTATAGGCTTCCTCATCATGCATTAGTTTCTACTGTTTACTTTTTCTCACAATTTCACAATGTTCAATATCCTGGAATTCCTGGTTGAACATTTCTTTGTGCAGCCCTAAAAGATCTTCAGTAGTCTCCGATTTAAGGACCTAATCTCGTCTTCCATATCCCTTTCCTTGTCCACTAACAGACCCATCATCTCAAGGGCAGTCCTATCAAATAAATCTAATGGGTGCAAATGCAGTCTCAATCCTTTTAGGCGATTGGAAACTTGTACTTTACCCTTTAGGTACATGCCTGGCCTTATTACATTCTTTGAAAAATGCATTGTCTAACTGTAAACTTCTGTAATTTTTAACAGCTTTTCAATTTTACAAAAGAGCTCGTTAAACCAGTATTTTTATGGCTTTACCTCCCTTGGTTGATTTTTATTATTCTAGGTTATAAGTTTGGGCTCTCCAGTGTCTAAACACTGATCATTGTGCTTGTGTGTAGCTCAGAGCCTAGAAAAGAGTCGCTCCTGGTCACATCAGCTCATGAGATGGTGACTGCAGAGGCTGTTTGCAGTATCTTGATTCCCTCTAGTGGTGGTCAAAGCTTGTACTCATTGGTTTCATCTTTAGGCTTTTGAAAATATATCCTATTTCAAATGTTCATACTGTGGAACCAGCGTCAGTAAAGTATACATGTGAAACAAACTAATCTTTATAGAGATATTAATTGATTTATTATATGTACGCATAAAAATCAAGCTAAACACTCAGCATTTTATTAATTCAGCTTGCCAGCTTTTGAGGTGCAGCAGTTCCTGTCAGTTGGTAGAGTATGTGAAATTAAATGTTCATATGTTAAGGTGAAATAGACCAAATATCAGGGCAGCTGTGTTGCTCATGTAAGATCTTTCAGTACATTGTATGTAGCATGGTTTTAGAATTCATGTAAATGTGAATAGACAGTATTGAATGCCAAGGAGCTTCTCAGGTGTAACTAGAGAACATTCACTGGACTTTAATCAGTTAAAATGGTGCTATTAAAGACCCAATATTCACTGAAATGTAGGCTGGATAGTAGCCTGCAAGGCCCCTCTTAATCATAGAATGTATTGCTGCAATACAGTAGTGCCTGTGTGCCTTCCTGTCTCAGGACTTAAAACTAAGCAATTCTTGCCATTGAGGATGTTGCATTTGGCTGTCAAATGAGATTTTCTACTGTGCAAAACTCACTAAAGGTGGTTTCACAATCCTACCTTTTGGGCAGTTTATTGCACCTGTTTACCTGTAGTGGCCAGTGTATACAACTCTGCCCTTGATAAGTACTGGCAGGGTTAGTAAGACTCCAATTTGCTTAACAGTCCTCTGGACTTGTATTCCCAGCTACCCAAGGCCAAGCCAGTCTGCACAGAGTTGCCTTCAAGTTTTGCTGATAAGATGCTCTTGCCAGCTTTGTTGTGCCAGCTGCAGGCCTATCCAATGCATGTGCATACCAGTGCATTCTGCATTGTAATCTTCCCTTGTACTGTTTAGCTTTCATAGGGATCATCTGACTTCCCATGCCCTGACTCCCAACAGACATGCTAAGAGCTTCCCTTTATCTCTGTCTAGAGGCGCAACAAAAGTGGTGCAGTTTCCTTTAGCCAAAAGGCCATAATCAGACTAAAGGCTGAGTGATATCTTGCAGTGTGCTACAAACGCAGGTTTGGCATCCCATAAAGTCTAGTTTGACTTGTTTGACTTTGTGTTCAGTGAGTTGTGCGAATATCAGTAGTGATCCTTTTAAGATTTTCTGTTTGTGCTTTATCCAACAGCGGGGGTGTAATGTAATCCTAATGCTGGAGTCTCTTTTGCTGCTAAAGACCACTGTGGCAAGAGCACTGTCAGTTGAATTTTTGGTACCCATAACTGCTAGGAGTGTCCCCCCTTTTCCAAGGAGAGTTGTTTGTCTTCCACGGATGCTGCAGAATTCCTGAGGATCTTTATGCCTGTTTTACCCCCGATAGTTGGGGGGAGATCTCCATGCATAACAGGCAGTTGCACAGGACAAGTGAAGCATGGAAGTAATCCAGAAAATATAATGTTCCCTTTGTAGTCCTACCCAGGCCAACATACTTAATTCAGCATTCCACACCATTAAAGGCACATGGACAGACCACAGTGCAGTTGACTTCCCCATGGTTGTTCACGTATCCAAGATAGTCATAAGGTCTATTTACTACATTTCAGAGTCAGACCAGTTCTTAGCCCTCCCCTTTTGATTTTAGTGCAGTCCCCAAGGGTGTTTATGAAATGTATGGTAGCTGCCTGTCTTAAGCTAAAGAGATTTAAAGTCTTCCCTTAATGGATGATGTCTGGAAGCAGGGGAGTCAGTGATCAGATCAAAAGATGACTTTGTAGTGTTAAGATCCTTAGATCTCTGTGCACTGGAGTGTCTGAGCAGGCCTTTTTGCAGGCAAGAGTAAGGGTGCATGAGTACACTTGGAGCGGTGGGGAGCAGTAGACTCAGTACTCTGCCCCACTTACCAATTTGTAATAATTTTCAGTGGTAGTTTTAAAAGGAAACATTTTGGTGGACTTTCTCAACTTCCCACCCCAAGTGTGACCAGCAGCACAGATGCATCTGCTGTTGAGAGAGAGTAGGGCATTGTTTAGTGCAGTGTTCTAGGCACCTGGTCAAGGTCTTCTCCATCTCAGTATGTGGAAGTTGAGAGCAGTCCTAATCAATGAAAGTGTGTAGCACTCCCAGTCTGAAGCAGGATGAGTCATTCCTATCCCTTTGTGAGGAGGCAGTGGAACTGGGTTTTGGCTTTGACTGTTTGTCAACAAACCATTGGGATTGGAGTGCACATTCCTGGAAGTACCAGCTGGCTAGCATACAAGTTCTACAGAAGCATATCAGTGCCCTCTCAGTTAGTTATGAAGTTATGAATGCTATTCCTTTGCAGATTAAAGCCTTGCTAGAAGCTGTTTGCACCTCTATGAATAATGTGAAATGCAGATGCTATTGTCCAACTGTGGCCACTAGCCTACTTACACTTTCCTGTGTTTTATAAAAAAAAATACAAAACAAGGATGCATGAAAATCAGGTAATCCTTTAAGCCCCATTTGTTCGAGGCACATTTAGTTCCCCTTGCTATGGCTTTGCCTGTTAAATCTCATTTTGTTCCCATGTCATGGGTTTTGCTATTAAACCTCATTTTCTGTTATGTTTGTTCCATCAGGCCTCACCTAGATGTCCTATCCCTCAGGTTAAGTGCTTGGTTCTCTAGTTAATACCTAAGGTACTCCTTTCTCTTCTGTGGTGAGCCAGAGCCTTATGGCTTCCCAGAAATTTTCCACAAGGGAAAATGTTCAAAAATGGATACAGTTTTTAGTCTGAGCAAGGCTTGGATCCCAGAAGTTCTGCAAGTTTTCACCTGATTGTCAAAGATTTGTAATATTATACTTTCAACAAATGTAAATAGCATTTCCGATTTTCCTATAGGCATGTTATTTTTTTCTGTTTTATTAAGTGTGCAAGGTATTTATGATGGATACCTTCCAGCTTAGACATCCAGTCAGGAAACCTGTCCCTCTGTGACAGTTCACTGTCATGCTGGAAATATGAACACTACACAAGTCAGCAGCTATAGTATATCTTTGTGGATCAGAAGCTGTAGTATGTCTTTGTGGAAAACTGTGGTGGCAGCTGTTAAGCGTGCGCAGAAACCAATATTTTCTCATAACAATAAATATTTGTATAAATTAACTGAGCGAAAGAATCCTCCCACAAAATGCTTGGTGCTGCATTCCAGATAGTGAGTTGCTCCAGTCTGGCTTGGCGTATTCTTCTGTGAAGGCCCAGTTGTCAGCTATCTCTACATGTCTTCTCTTGAGTACTCCCTTGGCTTCCTGGTTTGAGGTCAGTTAACTTCTTAAAGGCATCCTGCAACTTAGGCCTCTAAGGAAACCTATTCCTCCTCCTTGGAACCTTAATTTTGTTTTGGAAAAGTTGACTCAGGCTCCTTTTCAGCCTGCATATTTTGGTTCTTTACAACATTGTACCGGAAGACTGTTTTGTTGCTAGCTCTTACTTCTGCTCAGAAGGTTTCCAAGCTTCAGGCCCTTATGGTCATGCCTCCTTATTTGTTTTTTTTTTTTCCACAGGAACAGGGTGTCCCTTCGTACAAATCCGTCTTTTGTGCCCAAGGTGGTAAATGCGTTTTCCTTGAATCAGTTAGTACAACTCCCTTCCTTTTTCCTTTCATCTCAGTCTGCTAGTGAGAGAGTCTTGAAAAACCTTAGATTTGCACAGACAGCTCAGTTACTATTTGGATAAAACTAAGGCCATTTGTAAGTCTGACCAGCTTTTTGTTCTTTTCATCCCAGGACACTGGGTTTGACTGTTTTAAGCAAACCATCTCCTCCTGAATACCTAAGGCCATTTGCTTTTGTTATTCTTTTCATGGCAAATCTTTGTCTACTTCTGTTAGAGCTCATTCCATTAGGGATGTTGCCTCTTCTGGTGCTTTGTTTAAGTGATAGGGCACCAATTCCATCCTTGAAGCTGCTACTTGGTCTGCATATCTTTACTAAGCAATATAAATTGGATATGGTCTCTAGGGTCAGAGCAGGTTTTGCAGGAGCGAGCTTGTATGGGTTTGTTGAGGGCTCTTCTCAGCCTTCCACCTCCCACTCTGTTTCTTCAGCTTTTTTTCTCTCCCTATAGTAAAGAATACTGCAGTGGTGATATAGAAGGACATGGTACAGTTGTGTAAAATTTTACCATAACAGTAGATATCCTTCTCTTCATTGTTACAATATTCATTTCCTCCCGCCAACCCCCACTTGTTCTGTTTTTTAGGTTCATTGGTTCATAGGTAGGTACTAGGCTATCTGCATGAAGGTATTTATAAGCCTAGTCAGAATGTGTTGGCTTTTGCTGCCCCCTTAGATTAGTTCCCTGTGCCTCTGTCCAGCAGAGCCATTGAAGTGATCCCCGGAGATTCCCTTCTGGCTGAGGGTTTCCGCTTTTCTTCTGCATTTTTTCCTTTTAGTTGTGCATAAACTTGTCCTGTGTAGACTGTTCTCCATTCGGGCAATTCAGTTCTGGGTAACTGGGTCCCTACATAGGTTCATAGGTATTTACTAGGTTAATGACCATAAGGGCATTTTTAAACCTAGCCATGCATCCCAAATCTCTGACAAGTTCTGATAGCCTTGATAAGTGTAAGCAGGGATTTGGGAGATGAACCATTTACAGGTTACCTGTGTCTGTTAGAGACATAGATGCCAAACTAGGGATGAATTTCTGGTTTCCCATCCAACTGTCCAAGTTGCACTTGAATTGGGTTAGGGAGGAACTATGTTTCACATGGATGGGGAGCTTGTTCCATAGATACAGTAGTCTCTGGGATACATACATATCTCCCCAGCAAGTCCTATTTATGTCACAGGCAAGGTTTAAGTCTTTAGAATGGGTAATACTGGTGCTGTTTGTTTTGTAGATATGCAGGAGGTCCATCAGAGTGGGGTCTGACAATTCCCTGTATGCCAGGCATAGATCTCCTCAAAAGCCTGTGGGAGACAGAATACAGGGATAAGGCCTTGAGGTGGTTTGCATAGGACATTTTAATTATACCCTGCATTCTTTTAGTGAGAAGCCTCTATGGATATTCCAGTTGTTGGATATGCATGGTTAGGTACATACCAAGGGGGGCATTGTACTCAATGAGGTGTGGATGAGGGTAAGGCAGTCCACACAGCCTATCTGGGCCTCGCCAAGGCCTTTGACACCATCCCCCACTCTGGAATCATAGATAAACTTACTAAGCTGGGCATTAATCCCTACGTCACTCGATGGGATGCCAACTGGCTTACTGACAGAACCCACACCATAAAAGTAGCCGATTCCAAATCCAGCTCCAGACAAGTGACAAGTGGAGTACCTCAGGGTTCAGTCCTGGGACCTCTCTTGTTTGGCATCTACTTCTCTGAAGTACAGGCCAACCATAAGGGACTCTGGCTAACAAAGTTTGCAGATGACTGAAAACTGGGAGCCATTATTGAATCCCCAAATGATGTGGATACTCTACAAAAGGGCCTTACAGAAACAGATGCTTGGTGCCAGAGCCATGAGCTCAAGCTCAATGCCAAGAAATGTATAGTTATCCCCTTTGGGAAAAAACATGTACCCGTGAATTATCACATAGGTGGCAGTACACTAAGCACCAAAAGTGTGATAAGATACTTAGGGACACAGGTGGACAGTGGTCTCACCTTCAATGACCACATCACCACAACAGTCAGGAAATCCTTCTATATGGCACACCTCATCACTAAGGGCTTTTCATCCAGAAAAAAGGAAGTCATTGTCCCACTGTACTCATCCCTCATTAGACCCATTATAGAATGCAATGCCCCATTTGGTATGTACCTCTCAAGACATCTGCAACAACTGGAAAGGCTGCAGAAATACCTCACTAAAGGAATCACAGGCCTAAAGCAGATGCCCTATGCTGACTGCCTTAAAAATCTCCAGCTATACTCTGTCGCATATCGTCTACTCTGAGGTAATCTCTGCTTAACATACAAGGCCATGTCAAACCCAGAGCTGTTGGACATGCTACACTTAAAGAAATCCCAATCCCTCAGAGCCACATGCTCCAGGGATCTAAATCTTGTCATCACAATAAACAAAACATGCTGGAGGGATAGGTTCCTGACCCAGAGACTCCCCAGACTCTGGAATAGACTGCCCATACATGTCAAGCAGAGTGCCTTGTTGGCCCTCTTCAAAAAGAACCTTGATGATTGGATGGGAGAAAGTAAATTCACCCTGGGGATCACATCAGTCGCCCTGCTAGACAGGGGTCCAGGGAAGTAAATAGTGTGGGAAGAAATAGCTAGGGAATTGTTATTGCTAGGCTTGTATAGGCCCTAGGGCCAATAGCCTGGTACCAACCAATGAACCTATGATAGTTTTGATGAATGCTGAGTACAGTGGAACAATGACGTCCTTGGACTTAGATGCCATACTTTTGTTTATAAGTTGTGCAATATAGAATGATTTCCTCACCACTGCAGACACATGATGGTCAAAGGCTAGATTACTATTTATGTGTGTCCCTGAGTCCCTGACTACTGGGTCAACTCTAAGGGGTGTGTTGTCAATATGATAGTTTCCAGGGATGGATGAGTTCCCAAAGGATACTATTATACATTTCTTGACATTTAGTTTTAGTCCATGCCTCTGACACCAGTTTTTTGTCTGCATCAGCCCATGCTGGAGAATGTTTGTGTCAGTGTGAGATTCAATGACAGCTCCTAATTTGCAATCATCTGCAGATTTAGTCAGTCAGAGACCACTGATATTGGCCTTGACTTCTGAGAATTAAATGCCAAAAAGGAGTGGTCCAAGGACTGATCCCTGAGGGACCCCACTTGTGACTGTCCACTTTGTAAAGGTGGACTCCCCATTTCTAACTTTCTGGGTCCTGTCTGTGAGGCAGTTGGCTATCCACTGGGTGACATACAGGTTTGTACCTAACCTCTTGAGTTTGTCAACAATGCCCGAGTGGGGTATTGTGTCAAATGCCCTGGTCAGGTCAAAGTGGGCAGTGTGAACAATTTTGCCCTCATCCATTGCTTTGGTGACCTTCTCAGAGATGTCCATCAGGTTGAGTAGGCATGATCTGCCCTTGATGAAACCAAATTGGGTTGGGTCCAATGTCTGGAGATTTACTGTATCTCTATTGATCTCCATAATAATTATTTTCGTGGCTTTATATATGACTAGTGAGACTTAACGGTCTATAGTTTCCAGGGTATGTAGATGGCCCAAATTTGTGCAGAGGGATGACTGTTGCCTTTCTCCATTCGTGAGGCACGGAACCTGTTTGGAGGCTACTGTTAAGTAGTAATTCCAGAGACCCTGATAGGTCTTGGTTCATGTTATTTAGAAGGCATCCTGGGATATTATCTGGGCCCATTGATGCAGTGTTCTTGCTCTTAGAGCATTAAGGGCCTGTTACATACTGAGAGTGTGGGGGGGGGGGTATTTGCTGATATTTCCTGAGGGAAGGTTGAGGGGGAGAAAGGGGTAAAGTTGGAGCTTAATTTAACAGCCAGGAGGTTTGCTATGTCATCTGGCTCAGTATAGGTGACTCCATCTACAATGAGCTCTGCACACAATTGTGTAGTGCCTTTGAGGTTGTGGATATTCTAAAGAATGCTTTGTGGTTGCCCTTGGTCTGGGAGGTCAAACTTATCTCTAATTTGGCTTTGGTGGACTTTATTTGTCCTCTGAGTTGCTTGTTTAGTTTGATGAGAGTGCTTTTATCCTGCTAATTGTTGCCATGATTTTCTTCCTCCTGTGATACAGCCTATTGATTTGTGATTCCACCAGGGTGGCTGTTTTTTTGGGGTAGTTCTGTACTTGTTCCTGGTGGCTACAGCTGCCTGTATGCAGCTATTAACATAGAGGGTTTCTGTGAACAGTTCTGCATAGGCAGCAGTGTCCTCAGGGTTTTTGAGGGCTTGACATTTTGCCATGTTCTCACTTAATAGCAGAAGGTTAGCCTTAGAATAGTTCCTGAATATTCCAGGTTAAGCTGGGAGTCCAGGTTTTATTTTTACTTCAAAGGAGACCATTTTGTGATCTGACCTTACCAGGGAAGGCATTACAGTAGGGGGTGTGCAGCATTCTCCCATATTAGTGAGGACTAGATCCAGTATGGTTGCATCCCTGGTTGGTGTATCGACTATCTGGTCCAGGGAATTTGTGTTTACAAAATCCAGGAATCTCTGTGCATGTACGTTTGGTGTCATATAGGATTGCCAGTTAATAGTGGGGTAATTAAAGTCACCCATAAATATGATATAGGGTTAGAAGGTTAGTGTTTCCAATATGTTTAAATACATGGTATGGGTTTCCTGGTACTGGATTTTGAATTTGGTGATTTAAACATGGAGCAGCTCAAGTGCATTGTCCTGTTTGGCCAGCCTTGAAGTATATTTATTTTTGATGTAAATAGAGACACCTCCACCTTTAGTCCTTGCCTGTGAAGTTGCTGGCCTAAATGTGTGGAAGGCATTATAACCTAGCACTGTTGGTGTGCTCTCCGTAGCTTTAAACCATGTCTCAATGACCACACGGATATTAGCGTTCTCTAGGGTAAAGAGAGCTTCTGGGGAGTAGAGTTTTTTGTTTAGACTCTTAGCATTGAGCAGTAATACCTTTATACTTTCTTAGTTTTGATTTGTTGTGTCGGAAGGATTTTCAGTTTGGCATTGCCTAAAAAAGGCACTATGGAGGAAGACAATGTTTTAGCTAATATTCAAAAGCCTAGAGGGAAGAGGTGCAGACCATCCCTGGCAAAGCAGCATGGTCTCTTGTCCATCTCCTTCCATGCTGACAAATATTGCACCCCCCCCCCCTTAGAATGACACCAGAAACTAAGCCAATTATTAAAGTCAATCATCTTTTGTTCATATTGTGGCATCATTCTTGGAGAAGGTAAAATGCTGCTCAGTGCTAGGCTCATCCCAGTCTGAGACACATATTCCGAGAGCTCTATGATGTCTCTCTTCATATAGTCTAGGGAGGTATGTCTCAGGTCATTTTCTCCCACATGGACTATGAATGAGTCGTATTGGTAATTGTGGTCCAATGACCTGAGTGCTTGCGTAATATGGGGGATCCTAGCCCCTGATAAGCAACCAACCGTGACTTTCTCTTTACTCAGCCTGGTGAGAGTGACATCAGTGTGCCTCAAGATGGAGTTTCCAATGACTGGAATTATGGATTGTGTAGTGGCTTACCTTTTGGGCTTAGAGGTGGAGGCTCCATGAGATGTAGCTCTGTGTGTTAATGTGGGTGTTGTTTTGAAAGAGTGGATTTGGGGCTACTGAGGGTATTTGTTATGTGTACTTCATCTAGGAGGCCTTTGTGGTTTAGGAAGGTTACAATTAAATTCAAAACAGGCACTCCATTGCCCCAAGCAAATGGATGACAAAATAATGGACACCAATCCTGCTTGGGACAGTGGAGTGCCTGTTTTGGGTTTTATTGTTCGTGTTTTAGTCGGCACGTTTCCTCCTTTGTACTCCTTTAAGGTTACAATTAAGTGGCTCAGCATATGTGGGTCAATACGTGTGCTTTGAATTGTGAGTCATGGATGCAGCATGTGTACTACTGATAACCTTATTGACATTAGGAGTACTTTTATGTGAGATATTTGCCTCCAGTGACATTTTGTAAATACATCTCTCACATACCATATCAATTTGTTTGAGAATTAACTGGTTGTCCGTAAACATGAGGCAATTTCCACATTGCCTCAGGATGCCCATATCCACCAAGCTGGTAACGGAGACAGTAGGAAAGTTCATAACTATGGCAACAGACCCTTTTTTATTAATTAGACAGTTGGATTGAAAATATCAATCACTGTCAGACATATCCAGTTTGCAACTATGGGGACAGTGCTTGTCACTGCAAACTAGTTATCCTGTGTGCAGCTAGGTATTGGAGAAATTTCCATTCTGATTTTACAGGAAAAATGCCACTCAAGGTGTCTGAGTCTATACAGAGCACTGCTAATCACTTGAAGGGAAAATAATACATAGACCCTGAACATTTAAGAATGAAGTGTTTAGGCAAATATACTGAAGTTAGAAACAAATCAAACAGCAGTTGAAAACAAATAATTACCTTGTCAAGAATGATGAAAATAGGGTAGTCACATGAATGAGTACTGCCTGGCTACTACTAATGCTGGTCTTACCACAGTTTCACTCTGTTGGGATACAATGCTCCTTTACTTCTTCTCTCACCAAAAGTAAAATGTTAGCACCAATCCCAAGATGAGAAGCAGGCCACAACCTGTTTAGTGATCCACAGTCTTGTCCCAGATGATGCAAGGGTCTGTAGGCTTGTAGCTTTTTCCTGGTAGATGCCTTGAATAGCAACCAGACCAATCAGGAATGCTAAGCACAGACATTCACTCTCCAACCAGAAACAGTCAGGAATCAATGCACTCTGCTTCTTCTCTCACCTGGACCAGAATGTAAGCACAGATTCCAAGCTATCACCTATAAAGCAGTTAGTAGACTTTCTGGTGATCAGCAGTCTCCAGGAAATATTGTCCCTGTACTCTTGCTTTCTGGTGATCAGCAGTCTCCAGGAAATATTGTCCCTGTACTCTTTCTGTCACCAGGAGAAAACAGAAATAGTAATTCCAAGATGACTACCGAGAGGCAGAATGTGGGCTCTCCAATAACTGGTGGTCTTGCAATAGATGTTTAAAGGTAAGATGAAAAAAATGGTTTATCCTAAACACTGCAGTGTACACTAAGCAGTTAGATATGAAAGTGGGTAACTTAAGTTTTAGCTGTCTAAGTGGACAGCCACAATTTTAAAAGAGCAAGAATGGATTGAAAGGGGTGGGCACTTTTGTATTCTGGTACTATGGAATACAGTGGAATGGCCAATAATTTTAAACAGTTGACGGGGAGTTGTTTCACAAAATGATAGTTTTATGTTTACTCACACCAGCTAGTAAAGGAGAGAGGAAGGGAGATATATGGTCAAATTAACATAAGGGGCAAGCAAATAGAAAGACAGTAGTGTTTAAGAACACAACAGTAACAGGGCTGGGGGGAATTCTGTCTGACTCAGAAGACACATAACTTTTAGTTTTATTTTACCCGTCAAATAGAAGGTTTAGATGTTCATCGTGTTTCACTGTTGCAGTCATTACATTTGGGTAATCTGCTGGCAGGTTGCCCTCAGTCGGCATGATTAACAAAGTCTTGGGTCCTGCGTCAGTTGCTGTCCCTTCTTCCATGACATCAGGGGTATAAAACTTGCAGCCGATGCCATTACATCAGTCTTTTTTGCCGTGCGGTGCCCAAAGCAGAAGCAGTTCGCAAGTGCCGGTCGGCCGACTCCTGAAATTTTCATTTTCGAGTTTCAGAACCAAAGGGAAACTTTTTCTTGCTCCTTACCGATGTCAGTAAAAGTTAATAATTGCATTACTTGTGGAAAACAAATACCTCATAAAGATTTTCATCCTTGCCTAGGCCCTGACCACGATGTACCTTGCTGTCGGTTTTATGCTTTATTTAATCAGTGCACTATCCATTGTCGGTACATTTTTGCCTCTAAATATTTCGGTTCTCAGTTTAATTATCCAGAAATGACGTTGGTTAGCCATCCGACTACCGGAATTCTGAAAAACACAAAAAAAAAAGAGACAGGCTGTCGAGGTCTAAAACTGCCAACGATGCTTCTCCTAAGCCAGTTTCCAGTTCACCAGTACTCAGTGAGGCGCTTTCGCAGCCCCTGATACCCGCTACTTCTGAGTCGCAGGCCTCTACTGAGACCCATTCAGAGTTCGGTATGCCGCGAGATGCTTCACCTATGGAACCCACAGATGTCTCAACCTTGGATGGGTCCGGAGCAGCTGTGCAGACACCGGCTTCTGAGGGTGTATTCAGGCCTACAGACTTGCATATTAAATCAACTCCACCTTCTTATACTAAGGCCTAAATCTCGATCTATGTCTAAAAAAACTGATGCCCAGGCCACATGTTCAGGCCTCTATGCCTAAAAACCAAATGATCAAAATGGCTGAAGATCTTATTACTCTAATCAGGGGTAGTGACCCCCCCTCCTTCTAAGAGGTCTAGGGCTGAACTTGACTATGAATCTTTTGATCAGGACTCTGTTTCTTCTAATTCTTCCAATGACCTGGATTTGTCCATACCTACTTATGAGGATTCTGATGCAGAGTATTCCATTCCCTCTGCTTCTCCCCCTGAGGACTTTTCTTTTGAGGAAACTTTACATACCTTAAGGGAACATTTCCACTGGGAAAGTCAGGACTTTTTTGAATCTAAAAAGAGGCTTAGGGATTTCCTTCTTCTACCTCAGCATAGGCCTTTGGCTATACCTCCTGTACTAGACATTGTTGATGTGTTTTCAGAATCCAGTATGGCCTTTGATTCCCTGCCTCCGGCTCCTAGTAAACCTGAAAGATACTACAGGGTTCCTGAGTCCAACAAGTTTCTTTTCAAAAATCCTGTTGCGGATCCAGAAACCATTTCTCAGGGGCCCAAGGGCATTAAGGCTTCTACTGCTAAAAATCCTACCCCTTCTGATAGAGACTCCAGGGCATGGATAGATGGGGTAAAAAGGTTTATACTTCTGCAACCTTGGCAATCAGGGCTTTAAACTTCCAATTTCATATGTTTAAATATCAACAGCATATTATTGGACTGCTTAAACAGAAAATGATGCTGATTTCTGACTGTGTGGAAAATAAAGATTTATAGGATTTATTGCATTCTGTTGAGCAAGTTGGAAAACATACTTTGCAATGTGGTTTTGATTCTTTAGAGGCCTTTTGCAGGGCTGCTGTTACTGGGTCTGTGCTTAGAAGGCACGCTTGGCTTAAGGAGCAATCTCTGCCTGATCATGTTAAAGCAAAATTGTTGGATGCTCCTTTAAATCAGGACCGCCTGTTTGGCAATAAGGCTGAAGAAGTTCTAAAACAGATGGAAGATAAAGGTAAATCTATGCAAACTGTAAATTGCACAGGACACCAAAGGCAATCATAAGGCTTGTTTCAGTTATGTTAGGAACCTGGGATGCAGCTCCCAGACTTGTTTTGAGTTGATTCTAAATGACAAAAAATACACTGAACCCACAGACATTGCCAATATCCTGGCAGACAGGTTCAGTGCAAACTTAAGAGCAAGTATCTATCCCGGAAGAGGGCTGCCTCCCAAACATCTCTGATGCTCAGGTGAAGGCTGCCCTCTCCAAAGCAAAAAACACTGCTTCCATGGGACCAGATGGCATCCCAGGTTACGTCCTACATGAACTCCAAGAGGAACTAATCCCTCAAATAAAACAGCTATACAATCTCAGCCTCACTACAGGATATGTGCCCACAGAATGGCGTACAGCAACAGTGGTCCCACTCCACAAAGGTGGAGCCTCTACGGACCCTGGAAACTATCGCCCCATAAGCCTGACTAGCTTAGTCTGCAAGGCTATGGAGAGGATCATCATGGAGCTCATAAACAAAGACATTGGGGACCTACAGACACTAGATCCTACCCAGTTTGGCTTTGTCAAGGGCAGATCCTGCCTTTTGAACCTGGTTGACGTCTTCGAAACAGTCACCAAAGCCATAGATGAAGGGAAGGTAGTCCACACAGCCTATCTGGACCTTGCAAAGGCATTTGACACAATACCCCACTCAGGCATCATAGATAAGCTATCCAGCTTAAATATAAATCCTTATGTCACAAGATGAGTCGCAAACTGGCTCAAAGACAGAACCCACAGAGTGAGAGTTGCTGGAGCCATGTCAGACTTGAAACCGGTCACAAGTGGCATCCCACAGGGTTCTGTCCTGGGAGCACTCGTGTTCGGTATATACTTTTCCGAGGTACAGGCAAACGTGGAAGGACTATGGCTCACCAAGTTTGCAGACGACTGCAAACTGGGCGCCATAATCGACTCTCCAGCTGACACAAACATCCTTCAAAAAGGTCTCACAGAGACAGATAACTGGTGCCAGCACCATGGTTTAAAGCTAAATGCCAAAAAATGTATAGTCATACCCTTTGGCAAAAACAATGTGCCCACAAATTACCACATAGGCGGAAACCCATTAAGTACAGAGGAAGTTATTAGGGACCTGGGGACCCAAGTTGATAGCAATCTCTCCTTTGAAAACCACATTGCCAAAGTGGTTAGAAAGACCTTCTACATAGCCCATCTCATCACGAAGGGTTTCACATCTAGATCAAGAGAGGTAATCGTGTTCTTTATTCATCCCTCATCAGGCCCATCATAGAATACAATGCCCCTTTTGGGATGTACCTTACCCGACACCTGCAGCAATTAGAGAGACCCCAAAAGTATCTCACCAAGAGGATCAAGGGTCTCAAACAGATGCCATATGCTGCGCGGTTAAAAAAACTCCAGCTCTACTCAGTTGCACACCGCCTACTTCAAGGCGATCTATGCCTGACATACAAAGCTATGTCAAATCCAGAATTAATGGACATGCTCCACCTCAGTAAATCTAAATCCCTTAGAGCCACATGCTTGAGGGACTTGAACCTCAGCACAGAAATAAATAGAACTTGCTGGAGGGACAGGTTCATAACCCAGAGGCTCTCTTCGCTCTGGAATAGAATTCCAGTTCATGTGAGGCAGAGCACCTCACTGAATCTCTTCAAGAAGAATCTCGATAGGTGGATGGGGGATCGTAGGTTTGTCCCAGGGATTACTCCCGTGTCACTATTAGACAGAGGCACAGTAAACTAAACCTTAAAAAGGGCACAGTATACTCAAATCAAGGGGTGGTGTAAGCCATACAGAATTGGGCTAGGCTTATAATTGCCTCAGGGCAGATAGCCTAGTATGAACCTATGAACCTACAAGTGCAACCTCCAAGATTTAGTAGGCACTGGCCTACTAAGAATTGGTCCTTTCCAGCTCCTTCCAGATCCACTCAAGCCAAACCCAGACACACCAAAAGCACTATGTTTCAGTCCCAAGGGACTCTCAGAACTAAGCAATGGGGGGCCTCGACTTCCAAATCTGGAAATAACAAGACACCCCCCTATGGTAAACAGTCTCAATGACTCTCCTTTAAAATTACCAAGCACTTACCTTTTAGCCACCCCTTTGGGGGGAACAATTGCTCTTCATGCAAAAAACTGAGAATTCATAACCCAGGACAAATGGGTTTTAAATAGTGTCCCAGGGATACAGATTTCATTTTCACACATTGCCAACACCAAACAGGTGGCCAGACCTGCCCCCAAATCAGTGGGCAGAGGCTCAGAAACAATTACTTTCCCTCTTAAACATGGGGGCTATTCAACCGGTACCAGAAGAGGAAAAGGGACAAGGTTTCTATTCCAGGCTTTTCCTGGTACCCAGAAAAGAGAAATCATGGTGTCCAGTTCTGGACCTGTCTACTCTAAACACCTTTCTAAACATTCCAAAATTCAAGATGCTGACTCTTCACGAGTTACTTCCTATGCTAGGCAAAGATGCCTGGTTGCCAACTCTAGATTTAAAAGAAGCTTACCTGCATATCCCAATCGGGGAATCTTGCAGAAGATACCTATGCTTCAAACTAGGCTACTTGCATTATCAGTTCTCTGCACTGCCCTTTGGCTTGTCTACTGTGCCCAGGGTATTCACAAAGTGCCTAGCTCCAGTAATTGCATTTTGCAGGCAAAGAAGTATTCAAATATATCCATACCTGGATGATTGTCTACTTCAGGCAGAAAAATAGGCAGTACTTCTAAATCATCTGGCATTTGTAAAAAGGGTTCTAACTTGTCTAGGCTACACCATATACAAAAATAAATCACAACTGGTACCCGCTCAACAGATTACATTCCTGGGTGCAAGCTTGAATACAACTGCCCAGATGGCTTTCCTCATGCCAGAAAAGCAAATTCATTTGGTAACTTACTTCAAACAAGTGGCCACAAAAACCCTGCTATCTGCAAGATAAATACTGCAAGCCATGGGTTTCACGGGCTCCTGCATTCTTCTAATTCCCTATGCAAGACTGGATATGAGGAAACTTCAGTGATACTTAAAAAGTCTATGGAGTCAACATTGTCACAGCCTGGAAACAATGATTCCTATCATACCTTGCCTGTACCTGGAGCTCCTATGGTGGGCAGAGGCCTGCCACCAAAACAAGGGACTGCCATGCACACTACCCCCAGCTGCCCAAACCTTAACTACAGATGCATCAGACTATGCATGGGAGGTTCACCTGGCAGGGAAGTGCATTCAGGACAAATGGAACCCAAATCAAATGCACCTACATATCAATCAAAAAGAAATGTTAGCTGTACAGAATGCTCTTTCTGCCTTCAAGGACTACATTCATCCAGGACAACTAATGGTAAAGACGGACAACACCACAGTTATGTGGTACATAAACAAGCACGGGGGAACACATTCCTACCCCCTCTGCAGACTAGCCATGGCATTGTGGAACATGGCCTTGAGCTACCAAATGCAACTACAAGCTCAATTCCTGCCAGGAAAATTTAATACACTGGCAGACAGACTAAGCAGAAACCTCATGTACCCACACGAGTGGAAACTGGAGCCATGATTTTCAACATGTTGACAAGCAAATGGGGGATCCCAAACGTAGATCTATTTGCCTCCCCCCAGAACTACCAGTTGGACAAATGTTGCACAAGGACTCCTCACAAAAAAAAGTGGATGCTCTGTCCTTCAGCTGGAAAAACCTATGAGTCTACACATTTCCCCCTCGGTCTCTGCTCTCCAAAGTTCAGCTAAAAGTCAAACAGGGCAAACTAAAAATGATTTTAATTGCTCCAGACTGGCCACGCCAACACTGGTACCCACTCCTGTGCAGTGTGTCACAAATATCTCCATGGCACCTGCCTCAGACACCTTCCTTGCTGTCTCAGCAGGAGAACCAAATTCTGCACCCTCAGCTCCCAATATTGAACCTTGCAGCTTGGCTAATCACTTAAATTCACCCTTAGCATCCCTCAGCAAACCTGTGATGGATGTCATCCTGGAGGTGAGAAGTCCTAGTACTAGAAAATCTTATGCTGACAAATAGAAAAGATTCTGTGCCTGGAACCAGTCTTTAGGGATGAGCACAGCAGCACCCAGTTTACCTCAGATCTTGCAATACTTAACTGAGATGCTTTACAAGGGCCTGTATTTTTCCTCTATTAACATCCACGCTTCAGCTATTTCAGCTCACTATAACACAGAACCACCCCTCTTTTCTCATCCCCTGCTCAAGCAGTATCTCAGAGGGGCAAAGAACTTGAGACTACCCAGGAGATCTCCTACCCCTGCCTGGGACCTTAACTTTGTTTTGGAAAAGCTTACTTTACATCCTTTCGAGCCAGCTGCTACTGCAGACTTAAAATTTCTTTCTTGCAAAACAGCCTTCCTATTAGGAATAGCTTCCGCTAGAAGGATATCCGAATTACAGGCCCTTATGGCATCATCTTTCATGCAGACAGGGTATCTCTGAGGACCAATCCATCCTTCCTGCACAAGGTGGTTTCCAGTGTGGCTCTTAACCAGTCCATTCATTTTCCAACCTTCTATCCCAATCTGCAGAACAAAGGGGAACGGATTCTGCATTCCTTGGATGTGCACATACAACTTAGATTCTACTTGGACAGAACTAAATTTCGAAGAAATTCTGAACAATTGCTAGTGGCATTTGCTACTGAGCAGAGGGGAAGGCTATTTCAAAACAAACCATTTCTAAATGGATAAGCCATTGCATTCATTTCTACTATAAGCACCATGGAAAACCTATCCCCCAGGGGATCAGATCTCACTCCACCAGCGATGCATCTACTTCTGCAGCCTTTCTCAGAGGTGTTCCTACCAGGGATATTCTAGAAGCTGCTACCTGGAGTTCAGTACATACTTTCACCAAGCATTATCATTTACCAGTTTTCTCTAAATCCAGAGCTGGCTTTGCCTCTGCTGTCTTGCAGGGCCTTATAGCTGGTCCTAATGCTGTATAAATCCATCCTCTCAACCATAGCTTTGGGAATCTACCCAAATGTAATGACTACAACAGTGAAACACAAAGAACATAGCACAGTTATATACACTTACCATAAATGTAGATGTTCGACTGTATTCACTGTTGCAGTCCTGGTTACCCTCCCTCTAGCCCCCTGTTTTTCTCTTATATTACCTCTACTTTCTTTTACTATGCTTAAAAGCCTTTTTGGTGTATTTGCTTTTGGTTGGAGGCATATTTTTGTGTTTTTAATTTTATTTGCTCCGCATTTGGGGGGCACCTGACATCTGGGGCAAGAAAAACTGATGTAATGTTGTCAGCCGCATGTTTTATACCCCTGACGACCTGACGTCATGGAAGAAGGGACAGCAACCGACGCAGGACCCAAGACTTTGTTAATCAGGCAGACTGAGGGCAACCTGCCAGCAGATTACCCAAATGTGATGACTGCAACAGTGAATACACTCAAACATCTACATTTAGGGTAAGTGTACACAACTGTACTTTCCTAGCTGCTCCTCCTAACTTCACAGATGATTAACATTAACTGACCTGTTCTAATTTCTGTGTGACTCCTTAAATGACCTGTTCTAATTTCTGTCTGACTCATGAGACACGGCTGTGGTTTTTTTTCAAGCTTTAATATGTAATTAAAACCAGACTACAAGAAAATCACAGTGTAAAGAAAACAAATCACATTATACAAAACAGAACAAGACAATGAAGTAATTCAAACTACAAGAAATAAAAGAAAAACTAACCTTTCCCTCACAGCAAGTTATGGCAGAGTCTGGGTGAGCTTTTCCAGAAAAGCTATGAAATCTTTTATTTTACCCCTTAAATAGGAGTTTTAGGTTGTAGCCCCACCCTTTCAATTCACAGATGATTAACCTTAATTCACCTGTTGTAATTTCTGTCTGACTCACAAGAGAGACAGCTGTGGTATTTTTTTTAAGTTTTAATATGCAATTAGAAGCAGAATACAAGAAAAACACTGTAAAGAAAGCAAATCACAGTACACAAAATAGAAAAAGACAATAAAGTAATACAAAGTACAAGAAATTAAAAGCAAACTAACATTTCCCTCACTGCGAGGTGTGGAAGAGTCTTGGTGAGCTTTTCCAGCAGAGCTTTAGAATGTTTTATTTTACCCCTTTAATGGAAAGTTTAGTTCCTAGCTGCACCCTCTCAGTTCACATATGATTAACCATAACTGCCTGTTCTAACATCTGTATTGAAATTCTGTATTTGTAATACAAAGTACAGGAAATCAAAAGCAAACAAGCCTTTCCCTCACAGCAAGCTGTGACAGATTCTGGGGGAGCTTTTCCAGCAAAGCTTTGAAGGTTTAGTTGCTTGCTCCTCCCCCTCAGTTCACAGATGATTAACCTTAACTGATCTGTTCTAACTTCTGTGTCACTCCTTAACTGGCCTGTTCTAATTTCTGTTTGACTCACAAGAGACTGTTCTAATTTCTGTCTGACTCACAAAAGACACAGCTTTGGTCTCTTTTCAAGTTTTAATATGCAGGTTAAAAGCTGAATGCAAGAAAACACAGTGTAAAGAAAACAAATCCCAGCATACAATATAGAAAAATACACGATAGTAGTACAAAGTGCAAGAAATCAAAAGCAAACTAACCTTTCCCTCAAAGCAAGCTGTGGCAGAGTCTGGGTGAGCTTTTCCAGCAAAGCTCAGAAATGTTTTATTTTACCCCTTAAATAGAAGGTTTAATTCTTAGCTCCACCCCCTAATTTGACAGATGATTAACCTTAACTGACCTGTTCTAACTTCCATATGACTCCTTAAATGACCTGCTGTAATTTCTTCCTGACTCGCAAGAGACACAGCTGTGGTCTCTTTTCAAGTTTTATATACAATTAAAACCATAATACAAGAAAAACAGTGTAAAGAAAACAAATGACAGTATACAAAATAGAACAAGACAATAAAGTAATTCAAACTACAACAAATCAAAAGCAAACTAACCTTTCCCTCACAGCAAGCTGTGGCAAAGTCTGGGTGAGCCTTTCAGCAAAGCTATGAAATCTTTTATTTTACCCCCTTAAATAGGAGCTGTAGGTCGTAGCTTCACCCTTTCAATTCACAGATTATTAACCTTATTTGACCTGTTGTAGTTTCTTTCTGACTCAAAAGTGAGATAACTGTGGTCTTTTTTTAGGTAGGTACTAGGCTAATGGCCCTAGGGCCTATATAAACCTAGCCAAATGGTACCCTGGCTTTTGCCACCCAAGAAAATTATTTTCCTGTGCCCCTGTCAAGCAGAGCCACAGAAGTGATCCCAAGGGTGAATTTCCTATCTTCCATCCAATCATCAAGAGTGCTAATGAGGAGCTTTGTTTGATATAGATATGTAGTTTGTTCCAGTGTATGGGAAGCCTCTGAGACAGGAATCTATTCCTCCAGCATGTTCTGTTTATTGTGGTGACAAGGTTTATGTCCCTAGAGCATTTAGCTTGGAGGGATTGGGATTTCTTTAAGTGGAGCATGTCCAACAGCTCTGGGTTTGATATATCTTTGTATGTTAGCCAGAGATCGACTCTGAGCAGGCGATATGCGACAGAGTAAAGTTGTAGTTTTTTTAGACAGTCTGCATAGGGCATCTGTTTGAGGCCGGTAATCCTCTTTGTGAGGTATTTATGCAGCCTTTCCAGTTGTTGTAGATGTTTTGTGAGGTACATACCAAAAGTGGCATTGTACTCTATAATGGATCTAATGAGTGATGAGTAGAGGGAAACAATGACCTCTTTTTTCCTGGATGAGAAACCTTTTGTGATGAGGTATGCCAGGTAGAAGGATTTCCTGACCACTGTGGAGATGTGATTATCAAAGAAGAGACTACTGTCCACCTGTGTCCCAAGGTCTCCTATCACACTTCCTGTGTTAAGTAGACTACCGCCTATGTGGTAGTTCATGGGTACAGAGTTTTTACCAAAAGGAATGACAATCCACTTTTTGGCATTGAGTTTGAGGCTATGGCTTTGACACCAGGCATCTGTCTCAGTGAGGCCCTTTTGTAGGATGTCCACATCGTTAGGAGTTTTGATTATGACTCCTAGTTTGCAGTCATCTGTGAACTTTGTTAGCCAAAGACCTTCTGTGTTAGCCTGTACTTCAGAGAAGTAGATACAAAACAGGAGAGGACCCAGGACTGAACCCTGTGGTACTCCACTTGTCACCGGTCTGAAGCTGGATTTAGAGTCTGGTACTTTTCACAGTGTGGGTTCTGTCAGTGAGCCATTTGGCAACCCATCTTGTGACATAGGAATTTATACCTAGTTTAGTTAGTTTATCTATAATTCCAGAGTTGGGGATGGTGTCAAAAGTCTTGGCGAGATCTAGATAGGCTATGCGAACCACCTTACCCTCATCTATGGCTTTGTTGACCACTTCAAAGAAGTCTATCAGGTTTAGGAGACATGATCTGCCTTTTAAAAACCCGAACTGGGTAGGGTCCAGAGTTTGGAGATTACCAATGTCATTATAAGTTCCATGATGATACGTTCCATAGCCTTCTAGACCAGGCTCGTCAGGCTAATGGGGCGGTAGTTCCCAGGGTCCGTGGTGGCTCCCCCTTTGTGGAGTGGGATAACCGTTGCTGTTCGCCATTCAGTGGGCACAAAGCCTGAGGTGAGGCTATGATTGAACATAGTACTTAGGTGGGGTGCCAGTTCGTTCTGTAGTTCATGTAGAACGCAGCCTGAGATGTTGTCAGGTACCATTGATGCTGTGTTCTTGACTTTGGAGAGTGTGTTTTTTACCTGTGCAGCTGTGATTACAGGCACTTTGCATTCTTCCGGTATAGAGATGGGCCCTTTAGGGGGTGAGAGAGGGGTAAAGTTAGCACTGAACCTATCTGCCAGGATGTTGGCAATATCAGTTGGTTCTGTATATTTAGTGCCATTGTGCTGTAACTCAGAGCAGATCTGAGTGTTGCCATTGAGTTTCTTGACATAGCTATAGAATGCGTTGTGGTTGTATTTAGAATCAGTGGGGATTTTGTTTTCATAACTAGCTTTGGAGGATTTTATGAGGGATCTTAGCTTCTTACTGAGGCTGACCACAGAGTTCCTCCAATCATGGGATTTTACTCTTTTTTTGCAACAGTTTCTTTCTTCTGTAGTAGAGTTTGTTTATGGCAGGGAGCATTAGATTGGCTTCCTTTTTTTTGAGGATAGCATCTTGGTTCTGTTAGGGATTGCATGATCCATGCACTTGTGTAAGTGCTTATAAAGTACATTTGTATAGGATTCAGCAGTCATACCTCTGTTGTCCATCAGCATGGGTGTCGTGAAGTTTGCCACTTCTGTCTTAAGAAGTGTGAAGTTGGCTTTGGAAAAATTTTTTTACAGTGGTTTCCCTAATGGGGAGTGGGGGTGGGATGTGGATGTCTAGGGTGATTAGCTTGTGGTCAGATCTGACCAATGAGAAATTGACCTCTGGTGTGGAACACTGGTTGCCCATGTTGGTAATGACCAAGTCTAGGATATTGCTGCCCCTGGTGGGGGTGTGGATTAGTTGATCCAAGGCGTTGGAATTTATGAATTCCAGAAAACGTTGAGCCCAAGAGTTGGTACATGAGTAGTTTTCCCAGGTAATGGTGGGATAGTTGAAATCATCCATTATTAGGGTGTTAGGTTGTACCCTAATATTTTCCAGTGTATCAAGAAATGAGGAGTGGGAATCCTGGGGCATGGTGCGGGATCTGTAGCAAGCTGCAATTTGGATTGCAGTCTTGCCCAGAGTTAGTTGTACTTGGATAATCTCGGGTGCATTATGCTGAGCAACTAGCCTGGAGGTGTGGATCTCCTTAATGAATATGGACACACCTCCACCTTTAGTGTTTAGGTCCAGGTTAAGTGGCCGAAATGTGTGGTATGAATTATAGCCTGGTAATGCATGGGTGCTCTCTGGAGCCTTGAACCAGGTCTCTGTCACTGCACAGATGTCGATGTTCTCCATTTTAAGGAGTGCCTCGAGTGAGTGCATTTTGAGGTTTAGACTTCTAGCATTAAGTAGGATTACCCTCAGATTTTGCTTACTTGTACCTGTTATGGTGGTGAATTTGTCATTTGAACCTTGCCTAAAAAAGGCACTGTAGGGGTGGCAAGAGCCTTAGCCAGTATCCAGAATCACAAGGGTGACAGGTGCAGGCCATTTGTGGCAAAGCATTGTGGTTTGTTGATCATGTCATTCTAGGCAGACAGATACTGGATCCCCTTAGAATGACACCAGAAGCTTAGCCAATTGTTGAAGTCAGTCATTTTGTCCTTGTACTGTGATATCATTCTGGGTGATGGCAGGATGCTACTCATACCTGCTTGGGCTACAAGATTGGACAGCTCTTCCATATTTCTTTTCATGTAGTCCAGGGAGGTATGTCTCAGGTTATTCACACCAACATGGACAATGACAGAGTCATATTTGTACTTGGTGTGGAGTGACCTGAGTGCGTGCATTATGTGGCGGATTCTGGCACCTAAGATGCAGCTGACAGTAACTTTCTCCTTGTTTAGCCTGGTGAGTGGAACATCAGTGTGCCTGACTATAGAGTCACCTATGACTAGAGTGTTGGGCACATTGTTACGCTTTCTGGGCTGTGGTTGAGTGGCACACTGAGTTTGTGGGCTATGTGCCATTTGGGTTGTGTTGGGGGGTGGAGGTTGCTTGCATTTCTGCTTTGGATGTCCCTGTTGCTTTTAAGTTTTAAAATGCAATTAAAAGCAGAATACAATAAAAACACAGTGTAAAGACAGCAAATCTCAGTGTACTGAATAGAAAAAAAAAAAAAAAGTAATACATGTACAAGAAATTAAAAGCAAACTAACATTTCCCTCACTGTGAGTTGTGGAAGAGTTTTGGTAAGCTTTTCCAGCAGAGCTTTAGAATGTTTGATTTTACCAAGTTAATAGAAGGTTTAGTTCCTAGCTGCACACCCTCAGTTTACAGATGATTAACCATAACTGCCTGATGTTAAGTTGTCTATCTCGCCTTCATTCTTGCTGGTTGGGTTTGGAGCCAATCCTCGGCTCTGACTCGGCCATCTTCAAAAGCTCGAGAGCTGCTTACTGGCTCGAGGCCCCCCTATATCCCATGATGCCTGGTGCTAGATACCCAGATCTCGTTTGCTGCTTCTGCTGCAAGGTTGCTTTTGCTGGCTCAGGTCATATTTTTCTATTTTATTGTTATCTTTTATAAAAATTTGTATTGTAGTTAGTCTTTAGGATAGTAGTTCTAGTAGTCTAGTTAACTATTTGTATTTTAGTCTCCTTTCCCACGGAAACTCATTTTTTGCTAGAGAGTTTTCCCCTCCCCACCCTTTTGTTTTCTTCAAGGTAGCCGTTTTTAGTTAGAGGCTAATCCTTGTTCTTCAATATTTATATAGTAGTTTTATTAGAAATTGTTATATATCAGTAGGTTTATTTACTATTTCTTAGATATATAGTGTGTGTGTGTGCTGTTAGGGTGTGGTAACTTGTGTTGAGTGCTGTGTGTTTTACTGGTTACCTATTTCCCTTCTGTTGTCGTTTTCTGTGATTGATATTTCCTTTTACAGGAATGTCCAAAGATACAAAAGTATCTGGATTCAAGAAGTGTGACTCATGCTGTCAGAAGATGTCACTGACAGATGGTCACACTTCTTGTGTCTACTGTTTGGGTGCCCTACACTTGCAGGACTCTTGTTCAGTGTGCCACACCTTTAGTCCAAGAGTCCTGCAGGAGCGTAGGAATAAGCTAATCCTTAGGGGTTTGCTCAAACCTGAAGGGTCACTGGCTAAGGCCCAGCCAGTAAAACCCTCTAAGCCAACGAAGCCGTCAGCTCCCAGTTCGGAGCCGTCTTCGGGTGTGGCATCTGCTTCAACTTCGGTTCTGGCTGAAACCAAAGTACCTGTCTCCCAGTCGCCCCCGACTCTGGTGTTGGAACCATCAGGGAGCCGAAAATGCTCTCAATCTCCATCCCTAGAGTCGATACACTCGGCTCCGGGGTCGCCTCTGTTACAGTCGGAGCGAAGTCACTGATCCCACTCTTCCCGGTCTTCTAGACTATCTGACTACGATGTGGAGAGAGTGGTGAGCAGGCTTCTAAAATCGCAGGCCCTGGCTAAACGTTATCCAGCCCCCCTCATCTGGGTTCGGCTCCGCCCGTCTCTGCAGTAGTTCCTCCTTCGACTCACCCCTTGAGTTCGGAGCCGGAGCTTGTAGGGGCTTGGATCGTGGAACTGTCGGCGCTGATACCTTCCCTTTCGGTTCCGTCGTCGGCTCCGATCGCCTCCATGGTGCCGTCCTTGGAGGGATCTGGGTGCTGGGACTCCCTTGTCAGGGGGCAAGTGGCATTGGACCCTTGTCCGACCCCATTCTCCCTCTCGGAGCTTCGGCACAGGTGGGTTCGGCTCCTACATCGGCTTCGGAGCCATCTCTCTCGGTGCCAGGAAGGATTCCAGTCTCTTCAGAGCTGGAGCCTTCTCCGATATTTGGAAGGGGCGCCTTTGATGTCATGAGGAGTGAGCTGGCCTCTGAGTCAGCCCCACAATCAGCCTCATCGGCTCCTCCCCCCATGGTGCCTGTGTCTGCCTCTGCTCCTCCTCCAGACCGCAAGAGTGGGGAACAAGCACTCCAGGGCACCCCATTGGGTGTATCTTCCTCTTCCAAGGCCTCCCCTGATCATTCAGAGGAGCCCCCTCGAAAGAGGAAATGCAAGAGGAAGCATGTTGACTCCCCTGAGTCTGTCACTTCAGATACCGACTTAGAGAATTTGGAAGGGTCCCCGAGATCCCCCTCTGAGGACGTCTCTTTCTCAGACATCCTTGAGATACTTAGGCAGAGGGGGAACTGGACTACCCTTAACCCTTCCGAGGATGAGTTGGTATTCCTGGACGTGTTTGGTTCCCGACCTTCCACCTCTTGGGCGTCTCCGCCTTTCGATCCACTGATGTCGGTGGTGGCTCGGAAGGTGTGGTCAGCCCCAGACACAGTGGAACCAACCCCCCGAAGACCCACAAAATTTATTACTGCACCACAGGACAAGCAATTTCTGACAAAGGGTGTTCCCATTGATGCCATGGTGGTAGCAGCGGCCACAAAAAAGGAGTTGGCTTAAACTTCTTCATCTGTCCATCCCCCTAATAAGGAAAGGAATCTAGGATGATGGACAGATATGGGAAGCGGATGTTTTCCTCAGCGACCTTCTCCATGAGATCGCTGAACTACTTGTGCCACTTTACCTACCTTCAAAGGGATCTCCATAAAGAGCTAGGAGGTACCCTTCAAGATCCATCAGCTGCGGGGGCCCAGGCTAAGGTTGCCTCCCAGCTGGCGATTCTTAATTCTGTAGTAAACTCCTCCGTGCGACTCATCTCTTATGCAGCCGATGGTGCGAGTAGGGCCACAGGCACAGGCGCGGTCTTGAAAAGGCATGCTTGGATGCAGTTATGTAACTTTGCGGAACCCTTCAGGGCATCTTTCACCAACACCCCCTTTGATGGTTCTGCTCTTTTTGGACCACAGGTGAAGGATATCCTTACCAGGTGTGAGCAGGACGGCAAGACTCTCTCTGCTGTGGGAGTCCATTTTTCCACTCCTTGTAGACCGTATTCCAAAGGTCATAGAGTGGGAAGATGTGGTTCTGGAAACCCCAGGGAGCCGTGCCTGACACACGTGGAGAGTTCCCCTCCAGGGGCAGAGGAGGGAACAACAATAGACACCGCCCTTGGGGCAGAGGGGGTCCGCAAAATCAGGGCAACAGAGAATCTTTCCCTGACAAGCCCTTCCAGCATCCCTGAGGTGCTGCCTGGCTGTCCACCTTCGGAGGCAGTCAGGGGAAGATTATTGCTGTACCCAAAAGCCTGGCAAAGTATAACACAAGACAAATGGGTACTGTCTGTCATATCCGAAGGCTACAAAATCCCCTTCTTTTGCACCCCCTACATTCCCAACAAATCCCTTCCAGATGTTCCACCCAATCTAAGGGATCAAGCAGTTCAAGAAATATCAAAACTGCTAAGAAAAAGAGCCATCCAGCCAGTCCCAGCAGACCAGCAAGGATCCAGAATTTACTCAAGGTTCTTTTTGGTGCCAAAAAAGACAGGGGACTGGAGACCCACTCTGGATCTCAGCAGACTAAACAGGTCTGTTCAAAGAACGAAGTTCCGGATGATCACGCTACAGTCCATTTTACCTTTTCTGGGTCAGAACAATTGGATGTGCTCCATAGATCTTCAGGATGCGTACTACCATATCAAAATGGACAGACGCTCCAGAAGATTCCTCCACTTCCAGCTGGGAGCCAGTCATTATCAGTTAAGAGCTCTGCCCTTTGGTCTCACCACAACCCACAGGGTGTTCACCAAATGTTTGGCAGTAGTTACCGCTCACCTGAGATGGCAAAGATTCCAGGTGTTTCCATATCTAGACGACTGGCTCCTTACTGCTACCACCAGACATCACCTGCTGCGAGCCAGAGACTACACCATCCAAACTTGCTCCAAACTAGGTATCACAATAAATTTCAAAAAGTCTACATTGTCGCCTTGTCAATCTATTACCTTTATAGGCGCAAACTTAAATACAAAGGACATGTCAGCGAGGCTGCCATTAGACAGAGTGTTAGACATTCGCCGACGTGCAGGTCTTATTAGGTTGCAAAAAAAGTCAGGCCAGATCCATCCTAAAAACCTTGGGTCTCATGGCAGCGGCTATCATACTAGTTCCCCTTGCTCATTTTCATATGAGGATTCTTCGTTGGATGCTGTTCACCCAATGGTCTTTCCAGCAACTTCCAATGTCTCACAAGATAATGATCACACAGACATGCAAAAACCAACTTGCTTGGTGGATGGTTTCCCCATCAGTACCCCAGGGCAGACCATTTGCTTTTCCTCCTCCAGTGGCTACAGTGACCACGGATGCCTCCCTGATCGGGTGGGGGGGCATTTCCAGGGCAAAAAAGTCCAAGGCACCTGGCAGCCTCACGAGTATCATCTGCATATCAATGTCTTGGAGATGAGGGCCGTGCTTTTGGCGTTGCAAGCTCTTCCGAACTCTCTTCCCACTGGGACCATTGCAATTCAAATAGACAATATGTCGGTAGTGCGGTACATCAACAAGCAGGGCGGAACCAGGTTCTTCCTCCTATGTCGAGAAGCACTCAGACTCTGGCAGTGGGCGATCTCTTCCCAATGGTTTCTGATAGCAGCGCACATCCCTGGGAAGTCCAGCGTTATAGCGGACAGGCTGAGCAGAGCAATTCTCATGCCTCATGAGTGGTCGCTCAATCAGACAGCGGCGGACCAAATCTTCCGCAAATGGGGTCAGCCTTGCTGCGACCTTTTTGCCACCCCTTTCAGCAGCAAGTGCAACAATTTCTTCTCTCTCCTCCCTCTTCCCGGACACTCCCCCAGAGATGTTGTAGTTCACGATTGGCCCCTGGGACTTCTTTATGCATTCCCTCCATTTCCCCTGATTCCCAAACTAATACAGAAAGCTACCACATTGGGATGGCAAGATGATCCTCATTGCCCCTTACTGGCCTCGACAAATTTGGTTCCTGTTCCTGCATCATCACCTTCTGGAGCCCTGGACCCAGTTCCAGACCTCCTGATCCATCAATTGGGCAGGCTGCACCAATCCCTTCAATCTCTCCAGCTCACTGCTTGGTTGCTCCACTTCCGACCTTAGCCAGGCTTCCGAACATCTCCCATTCAGTGCGTGAAATCATCTTATTGTCGCATAAGTCTTCCACTAGAAAGACTTATGCTACTAAGTGGAAACGTTTCTCTTTCTGGGCAGAGGCTAGAAATATAGATCCCTTTTCAGCCCCTGTGCACCATATTTTGGATTTTTTAGCAGAACTTTTTCATGCTGGATCTTCTTCTGCCACGATTAGAGTTCAGTTAGCTGCAATTTCAAACTTTCATACAGGCCTATCAGATACTAGTATTATGTCCCATAAGCTTTGTAAAGCTTTTCTCAAAGGGACTACTTTACTCAGGCCCCCAGTGAGAGATCCCCCGCCTTCGTGGGATCTAAAGTTGATTTTAGCTTCCCTGATATTGCCCCCCTTTGAACCTGCAGCTTCTTGTTCTTTGAAGTTTCTTTTTTGGAAAACCCTTCTTCTGGTTGTAATTACTTCAGCCAGAAGAATTTCTGAACTTCAGGCTCTTTGTGTTCACCCTCCTTATCTAGTTTTCCACAATGACAGTGTTTCTCTCAGGACTAATCCTTCCTTCCTTCCAAAGGTTTCTTCTGAGAATAATTTGAATAAGTCTATTGATCTCCCTGTGTTTTTTCCAAATTATTCCAATAAGGCGGAGTACAAATTGCATCAGTTGGATGTTCATAGACAGTTACATTTTTACTTGCATAGAACTAAGCAAATCAGAAAATCAGACCAGCTGTTCCTGTCCTATGCTGAGGGTAAACAAGGTCTACCAGTGTCCAAAGTAACCCTATCTCGGTGGTTGACATCTATTATTACATTGATATATCAACTAAGGAATAAAGAGCTTCCTGCTAAACCAAAAGGTCACTCCACTAGAGATCTAGCTACTTCAGTGGCTTTTCAGACAAGATTGTCAATGGAAACTATTTGTGCGGCAGCTACATGGGCCAATCCTCACACCTTCATTTCACATTATAAGCTGGACATGGCCTCCAGAAGCAGAGCTGATTTTGGTTCCACTATTCTGAAGAGTCTGTTCCGATGAGCCACCCAGGATTGAGGTGCTAGGGACGCTGTCCCAACCAGCAAGAATGAAGACGAGATAGACAACTTAACATTAAGAAGTTATGTACCTACCATAACGTTCCATGTTAGTTGGCTTCTTCTTGCCTTCTTTTTTGTGTCCCACCCTCCATCCCCCTATCCTAGTAGACTGAGAAGAGTTCCTTATGGTTTTTTTTTTTCCACTGGCTGAGTCTTCTCCGGCTATTCCTTCTGTCTAGTAGTCTCTTCAGTAGGATTTATGCTTTCTAGGACAGAATTCCTTTATTATTATGTCTGTAGTTAGACTTACCAAATGAGATCTGGGTATCTAGTGCCAGGCATCATGGGATATAGGGGGGCTTTGAGCCAGTAAGCAGCTCTCGAGCCTTTGAAGATGGCCGAATCAGAGCTGAGGATTGGCTCCGAACCCAACCAGCAAGAAAGAAGGTGAGAAGAAGACAACTAACGTGGAACGTTATGGTAGGTACATAACTTCTTATTCTAACTTCTCTGTGACTCCTTAATTGACCTGTACTAATTTCTGTCTGACTCTCAAAATACACAGCTGTGGTTTCTTTTCAAGTTTTAATATGCAATTAAAAGCAGAATACAAGAAAAACACAGTGTGAAGAAAACAAATCATAATATACAAAGTAGAAAAAGACAATAAAGTAATACAAACTGCAAGAAATCAAAAGCAAACTAACCTTTCCTGCACAGCAAGCTGTGGCAGAGTCTGGGATAGCTTTTCCAGCAAAGGTTCATAGGTTCATAGGTAAGTACTAGGCTATTGGCACTGGGGCCTATATAAGCTTAGCCAAATAGGTTCCCTTGCTTTCGCCACCCAAGAAAATTATTTTCCTGTGCCCCTGTCAAGCAGTGCTGCAGAAGTGATCCCTGGGGTGAATTTTGTATCTCCTATCCAGTTGCCAAGGTTTTTCTTAAAGAGGGCCAATGAGGAACTCTGCTTGACATTAATGGGGAGTCTGTTACAGAGTATAGGGAGTCTCTGGGACAAGAATCTATCTCCCCAGCATGTTCTGTTTATTGTGATAACAAGGTTTAGGTCCATGGTGCTTGTGGTACGGAGAGATTGATATTTCTTTAAATGCAGCATGTCCAACAGTTCTGGGTTTGACATAGCTTTGTATGTTAGGCAGAGATCGCGTCTGAGTAGGCGATATGCGATGGAGTAGAGCTGGAGATTTTTTAAACAGTCTGCTTATGGCATCTGTTTGAGGCTGGTAATCCTCTGAGTGAGGTATTTCTGTGGCAACTGTTAAGTGTGCGCAGAAACCAATATTTTCTCATAACAATAACATTTTTTATCAATTAACTAAGCGCCGGAATCCTCCACAAAATGCTTGGTTCTGTAAAAATCAAGATTAGTTATGGAATCTGGATAACCTGTTTGGATAACCTATCTATCATGGTAATTTTGTTTACTCAAATATGCCATGGTCATATCTATATTGGCAAAAAAAAAGTGTCATTAGCTTCTTTATGGTGTCATCCACTATAGCCATTAAATAAATGACAAACCTGAATACCTCCATACCATTTTAAGCATCTATGTCAATTTCTTACCTTTTTGTGGGAGTCTGGTACCTTATAGTTTTACATGTACCTTCTCCCGGTGACACAGGTTCAATAAAGTAATACAAGTTTGTTCTATCAGATAGTGACCCCCCCAAAAAAAAATCTCTCAAGAATTTTTACTTGTTTCTGAACCTTGCGCAAGTTCTCATGTACTTGAACAGCAGGGATGGTATTCTGTGGTACCTTACTATTCGTTTCCTATCTCATTTTCCATTGCAACTACACAGGCTTCAGCTTCCCTTCATTGTTTTAACACATTTGTGTGATATATCTGCTCTAATATTTATTTCTGGTCTGTCCTGCTTTATACTTCATATTCTTTATCACCAGTGTTCCTGCCATCTTCCTGGGGGGTTCTCAGGAGAGCGGGACTAAAACCAGCACTTTGTTCCTTTGTTTAAATTTGTTAACCAGGGTAGAGCACTGAACTTTGTGAACCATTTTAGGATAGCCAGGTTGATTCAAACCTTGTATAGTAGATGCTTGTAAACTAAAAAGGAGTAAAAAGCTTGGAGAATGACATACAATACAAACCATGAACACAGAAGTACAACGTATTTTAGAGCAATACAATTCAAAGCTGATAACTTGGCTCTGAAAAAAGTTGTAAAGTAAGAGTTACAGTTGTGTGCAATATAGGTATATGCCTGAAAGCACTGGAGAGTAAAATATTCAAGTCTGGCATTCTTGTCATAGATTCTCTGTGGCATTTTTCTGCCCTTTGCCATCTGTTTCTTCACTACCGGCATAACAGTTTTCAACAAATCTTGTAAGTCTGTGTAGTGTTCTGCTACACTTTTAAATGGAGGTTCCCTTCCTCCCAAGTCTAAATGGGTATGTCCAGCAAGCCTCAGGAATGCTTCCTATGTAATAATTCTTATAGGGTAAATCCTATTTAAACTTGACATATGTTGGTTGCAGCAGACAAGAAGTAAAGAATTAACTGATTCCAATTCTTGCCACCTTGATGCCTTTCTATATCACTTTTGCAGTATTCTTTACTGTGGGGACCTCCCGCCTGGCATAGCCCAATACTCGGCCAGTATAAAAAGCCTTATGATCTTGTATGTGCCATATGTCATGGTTTACTGTCAAAATCTCAAAAATTTAAAAATATCGAAACATCAAATGGTAAGGCTGAATCCCTGCATACTAATTAGGTGAAAGTATTGAATCTGATGAATGAATTTAGCAGATTTGACATTTTTGCAGAATATCGAATGTGATGTCTGTATAGGAGCTCAGTTAAGTGTAACTCCTACCCTTCACATCATGTTTTTGCAGGGGGCAAACCCCCCTGCCCCCCCCACACTCCCTGCTAACTACATATTCCAACTCCAAGAGCGCACTACAGTGAGGAAAGGGATGAATGTCCCAATCCGCACTGTGCTGCAGTCTCAATTCATTACATCAATCTCATATCAGCGAATGCACAGTGGCATTCGGGGATATGAACTATTGATCATTTAACGTTTGGCAACACTGGAATTGGCCATCTGCCATTCAACATTCCCATGTTCACAGAATCTACATTCCAGATTTTGATATTAAACCATACGTCACACGTATACACCCTGCATAGAATGTAGGGCATAAAGGTGACATATGGGCTGCATTTACCCAGAACTTCTTTGCCACCAGTCTGAATGTCAATATCATCTGTTGGTCTGAATGCCCTGTTGCTCTGCTGCATACCTAGCCATCAGATAAGTGTCCTGTTGGGGTTATTTTTTTTCTTTCTTTGGTCTTGTATTTTATTTTGTTTGCCTAGAGTTCATAATATCTAAGAAGGGAAAATCATTGTGGGAGGTGGATTCCCCATAAGGATCATCACAAACACTGTCTCTCTTGTTTGACCATACTTCTTGTAGTTCCTGTAAGGTGCCTAAGACACTCAGAAGCCATTTGCCTTCCCTTTCTATTTATCTTGAAAACCCACATTAGCATGGCAGAATCTATTAACCCGAGATACTCCCGCTAGGTAAGAAGGCCAAGAAGTCTTGGCCAGATTCTTTTGCTGTCCAGCCTCCACCGGACACCCCTCTAGAAGTGGGTGCTAGCTCTGTAGGCCATCTGGCATTTACATCTGAAGCCTCTGCAGCAACCCATGAAGCTTTGCAGGCATCTGCTTTGAACGTCAAGCAGGTATTGGTCAGGGAGGAGGTTTGGGTTATTTTTGAATCTCACCAAGTGCTGGGACCTCCAATATTTGTTAGGGCTGACATCCCTTGAAGAAAAGACAAAATATAAAGCATGTTGTGGTCCATCCTGAGGATCCTCAAAGGGAATGGCAAGAGTTTACTCAGGGCTTGTTTTCTGCCTTGCTGGCCTGAAACCTCTTCAAGTGGTTTTGGTGCTGTTCCTCCTTGGACCTCTACCCCTTCTAAAGGGCCTAGGGAACCAGATTCCTTGGATGAGGATTCAGTTTGATGAGGGGTCCTTGTCCTATTCTTTGCAGATTCCTTCACCTTTGGCTTATGGTTCTGATGAGGAGGAGTCTATTAGTCCTGAGTCTCCTTTTGAGGAATTGTCCTTTGTGGACATAATTGCTAGGATGATGAAATGGTTTAAGTGAGATTCTTCTCAAGTGTCTGATATTCAGAGAAGATATTATGAGTTGCTTCAGGTGGATACTCCTAAACCCTCTGTAGTGCCTCCTGTGTTGGCTGCTTTGTTAGACACTTTCATTGCTGCTTCCACGTCTTCAGATTCTCAGTCTTCTCCTCCTAAGAAACCTGTTAGGTTCTATAAGGTCCCCGAGGATTATCAATTTTGATTTAACTGTCCTTCTGCTGATTCTGCTGCGATGTCAGTCTCTTATGACAAACCTTCCAAGCTCTTGTCCTCTTCTAAACGTTTGACTTCTGATAAGGATAGTAGGGCAATGGAGAGGGTTGGTAAGAAGGTTTACACTGCTTCTACTTTGGCCTTTAGGGCAATTCATTACCAAACCCATGTGACCAGATATGTTCTTGCCTTGACAGTTCAGGCTTGTCAGGTTATTTCTGACTTCCCTGATTCTGAAGGCAATTTTTTTGCCTTATCTATTTTAGGTTCTACTTCTCAAGTGACTTGTCACTCTATCCACCGTAGCTATGATGCTGCTGATGCCTCTTCCACCACTGCAGATTTTGGTCTGTCATAAGACATTATTCTCGGCTTCATCTTCTGTCTTTGCCTGAAGACATTAAGGCAACGTTTTTGAATGCTTCTTTGGATAATAAACATCTTTTTGTGACTGCTGCTGCTCTGTTTAAGTCTGTTCAAAGGAAAGGCAAAACTTTCCAGGAACTAACATATTTTTGTTTCTCACATCCTATCCTTCTAGATCTGCTTTTATCCACAGGCAGGATAACGTGGCCTCCAAGGGTAGGAAGGGTGGTAGGCAAGTCTCCTATGCTAAGGCTTATCAGCCTTCTTTGGCCCAGAATCCTCTTTTATATAATAAGCCTGTTTCTCATTGACAGTTTGCCCCCCCACACACACACACACACACACACATACTATTAGACCAAGTTCCTTTGTCTCTCTTCCAGATTGGCTTCTCATCACTTCAGACTTTTTTATTCTGTCACCCATCAGGGTTACTTTATGGTATGGAAGTTTCTTCTTCCTTTTTCAGGGATTCCTCAACCTCCTTTAGAGTAACTTCCTCATTTCCCAGAGGTCCTAGGGTCCCTGGTGATCCAAGGAACCATTCAGCTTGTTCCCCCTTCCCAAGTGGGAAAGGGTTTTTATTCCAGGATGTTCCTAGCTCTTCAAAAGGAGGGCACTTGGAGACTTATTCTGGATCTCTGCCTGCTCAACAGCTTTCTGCTTACTCTTCAAACCCTGCTTCCTATTTTACCACCCCAGACTTTTCTGCTATCTTTGGATCTAAAGGATACTTGCCTTCTTATCCCTATTCATCCTTGCTTCAGGAAGTTTTTCAGTTTCTCTGTTTTTTTCCTCTTACTTTCAGTTCTGTGCTTTGCCCTCTGGCCTCTCTACTGCCCTAAGGGTATTCACAAAATGCTTAGCTCCTATGATTGCTTTCTGCAGGTTCCAAGGCATTCAGAATTTTCCTTAGACAACCTGAATCAGAAAGTCTTACATGTACAAATGGAAAAGATTTTCTGTCTGGTGCCATGCTCGTAACCAGGACCCTTTTTCAGTGGGGGTCCCTTTGGTCCTTGACCATTAGTGTGAGGTGCTCCAGTCTGGCTTGGCCTATTCTTCTGTGAAGGCCCATTTGTCAGCCATTTCTACATGTCTTCTCTTGGGTCCTCCATTGACTTCCTGGTTTGAGGTCAGTTAACTTCTTAAAGGCATCCTGCAACTTGCCTCCAAGGAAACCTATTCCTCCTCCTTGGAACCTTAATTTTGTTTTGGAAAAGTTGACTCAGGTTAATTTTCAGCCTGCATATTTTGCTTCTTTGCAACATTGTACCTGAAGACTGTCTTATTGCTAGCTCTTACTTCTGCTCGAAAAGTTTCTGAGCTTCAGACCCTTATGGTCATGCCTCCTTATTTGTTTTTTTTTTCACAGAACAGGGTGTCCCTTTGTACTAATCTGTCTTTTGTGCTGAAGGTGGTAAATGAGTTTTCCTTGAATCAGTCAGTACAACTCCCTTCATTTTTCCTTTCATCTCAGTCTGCTAGTGAGAGAGTCTTGAAAAACCTTAGATTTGCACAGACAGCTCAGGTACTATTTGAATAAAACTAAGGCCATTTGTAAGTCTGACCAGATTTTTGTTTCTTTTCATCCCAGGACACTGGGTTTGACTGTTTTAAGCAAACCATCTCCTCCTGAATACCTAAGGCCATTTGCTTTTGTTATTCTTTTCATGGCAAATCTTTGTCTACTTCTGGTGCTTATTTTAAGTGATAGGGCACCAGTTCCATCCTTGAAGCTGCTACTTGGTCTGCATATCTTTACTAAGCAATATACATTGGATATGGTCTCTAAGGTCAGAGCAGGTTTTGCAGGAACCAGCTTGTATGGGTTTGTTGAGGGCTGTTCTCAGCTTTCCACCTCCCACTATGTTTTTTCAGCTTTTTTACTCTCCCTATAGTAAAGAATACTGCAGTGGTGATATAGAAGGACATGGTAGAGTTGTGTAAAAGTTTACCATAACAGTATATATCCTGCTCTTTATTGTTGCAATATTCATTTCCTCCCTCCAACCCCCACTTGTTTATTCTGTTTTTTAGGTTCATAGGTAGGTATTAGGCTATCTGCACGAAGGCATTTATAAGCCTAGCCAGAATGTGTTGGCTTTTGCTGCCCCCTTAGATTAGTTCCCTGTGCCTCTGTCCAGCAGAGCCACTGAAGTGATCCCCAGGGATTCCCTTCTGGCTAAGGGTCTCCACTTTTCTTCTGCATTTTTTCTTTTAGTTGTGCATAAACTGCTTTGTCCTGTGTAGACTGTTCTCCATTCGGGCAATTCAGTTCTGGGTAACTGGGTCCCTACATAGGTTCATAGGTATTTACAAGGTTAATGACCATAAGGGCCTTTTTAAACCTAGCCATGCATCCCAAATCTCTGACAAGTTCTGATACCCTTGATAAGTGTAAGCAGGGGTTTGGGAGATGAATCATTTACAGGTTGCCTGTGTCCATTAGAGACATAGATGCCAAATCAGGGATGAATTTCTGGTTTCCCATCCAACTGTCCAAGCTGCAAGTTGCTCTTGAATTGGGTTAGGGAGGAACTCTGGTCACATGGATGGGGAGCCTGTTCCATAGATGCAGTAGTCTCTGTGATACATACCTATCTCCCCAGCAGATCCTATTTATGTCACAGGCAAGGTTTAAGTCTTTAGAATGGGTAACACTGGTGTTGTTTGCTTTGCGGATATGCAGGAGGTCCATCTGAGTGGGGTCTGACAATGCCCTGTATGTCAGGCATGGATCTCTCCTCAAAAGCCTGTGGGAGACAGAATACAGGGATAAGGCCTTGAGGTGGTTTGCATAGGACATTTTAATTATACACTGTATTCTTTTAGTGAGGAGCCTCTGTGGATATTCCAGTTGTTGGATATGCATGGTTAGGTACATACCAAAGGGGGCATTGTACTCAATGATAGGTCTGATGAATGTTGAGTACAGTTGAACAATGACGTCCTTGGAATTAGATGCCATACCTTTGTTTATAAGTTGTGCAATATAGAATGATTTCCTCACCACTGTAGACACATGATGGTCAAAGGCTAGATTACTATTTATGTGTGTCCCTGAGTCCCTGACTACTGGGACAACTCTAAGGGGTGTGTTGTCAAAATGATAGGTACCAGGGATGGATGAGTTCCCAAAGGATACTATTATGCATTTCTTGGCATTTAGTTTTAGTGTATGCCTCTGACACCAGTTGTTTGTCTGAATCTGTCCCTGCTGGAGAATGTTTGTGTCAGTCTGTGATTCAATGACAGCTCCTAATTTGCAATCATTTGCAGATTTAGTCAGCCAGAGACCACTGACATTGCCCTTGACTTCTGAGAACTAAATGCCAAAAATGAGTGGTCCAAGGACTGATCCCTGAGGGACCCCACTTGTGACTGTCCACTTTGTAAAGGTGGACTCCCCATTTATAACTTTCTGGGTCCTGTCTGTGAGGCAGTTGGCTATTCACTGGGTGACATACGGGTTTGTACCTAACCTCTTGAGTTTGTCAACAATGCCCCAGTGGGGTATTGTGTCAAATGCCCTGGCCAGGTCAAGGTGGGCAGTGTGAACAATTTTGCCCTCATCCATTGCTTTGGTGACCTTCTCAGAGATGTCCATCAGGTTGAGTAGGCATGATCTGCCCTTGATGAAACCAAATTAGCTTGGGTCCAGTGTCTGGAGATTTACTGTATCTCTGTTGATCATCTCCATGATAATTCTTTTCATGGCTTTATGTATGACTAGTGAGACTTAAGGGGCTATAGTTTCCAGGGTATGTAGATGGCCCAACTTTGTGCAGAGAGATGACTGTTGCCTTTCTCCATTTGTGAGGCACAAAACCTGTTTGGAGGCTACTGTTAAGTAGTAATTCCAGAGACCCTGATATGTCTTGGTTCATGTTATTTAGAAGGATTCCTGGGATATTGTTTGGCCCCTTTCTTGCAGTGTTCTTGGTCTTAGACCATTAAGGACCTGTTCCTTGCTGAGAGTGGGGGGGGGTGGGTTATTTGATGATATTTCCTGAGGGAAGGTTGAGGGGGAGAAAAGGGCAAAGTTGGAGCTTAATTTAACAGCCAGGAGGTTTGCTATGTCATCTGGCTCAGTATGGGTGACTCCATCTACAATGTGCTCTGCACACAGTTGTGTATTGCCTTTGAGGTTGTGGATATTCTAAAGAATGCTTTGTGGTTGTCCTTGTTCTGGGAGGTCAAACTTATCTCTAATTTGGCTTTGGTGGACTTTATTTGTCCTCTGAGTTGCTTGTTTAGTTTGAGAGTGCTTGTATCCTGCTGGGTACTGCAATTCTAATTGTTGCCTTGATTTTCTTCCTCCTGTGATACAGGCTGTTGATTTGTGATTTCACCAGGCTGGCTTGTTTTTTGAGTTAGTTCTGTACTTCTTCCTGGTGGCTACAGCTGCCTGTATGCAGCTATTAACATACAGGGTTTCTGTGAACAGTTCTGCATAGGCAGCAGTGTCCTCAGGGTTTATGAGGGCTTGACATTTTGCCAGGTTCTCACTTAATAGCAGGAGGTTAGCCTTAGAATAGTTCCTGAATATTCAAGGTTAAGCTGGGAGTCCAGGTTTTATTTTTACTTCAAAGGAGACCATTTTGTGGTCTGACCTTACCAGGGAAGGCATTACAGTAGAGGGTGTGCAGCATTCTCCCATATTAGTGAGGAGTAGATCCAGTATGGTTGCACCCCTGGTTGGTGTATTGACTATCTGGTCCAGGGGATTTGTGTTTACAAAATCCAGGAATCTCTGTGCATGTACGCTTGGTGTTGTATAGGATTCCCAGTTAATAGTGGGGTAATTAAAGTCACCCATAATTATGATATTGGGTTAGATGGTTAGTGTTTCCAATAAGTTTAAATCCATGGTATGGGTTTCCTAGGTCATAGAGGGGGACCTATAACTTGCAAGGAAGTGGTACTGGATTTTGAATTTGGTGATTTAAACATGGAGCAGCTCAAGTGCATTGTTCTGTTTGGCCAACCTTGAAGTATATTTATCTTTGATGTAAATAGAAACACTTCCACCTTTAGTCCCTGCCTGTGAAGTAGCTGGCCTAAATGTGTGGAAGGCATTATAACCTAGCACTGTTGGTGTGCTCTCCGCAGCTTTAAACCATGTCTCAGTGACCGCACAGATATTAGCGTTCTCTAGGGTAAAGAGAGCTTCTGGGGAGTAGAGTTTTTTGTTTAGACTCCAAGCATTGAGCAGTAATACCGTTATACTTTCTTAGTTTTGATTTGCTGTGTCGGAAGTACTTTCAGTTTGGCATTGCCTAAAAAAGGCACTATGGAGGAAGACAATGTTTTAGCTAATATTCGAAAGCCTAGAGGGAAGAGGTGCAGACCATCTCTGGCAAAGCAGCATGGTCTGTTGACCATCTCCTTCCATGCTGACAAATATTGCACCCCCTTAGAATGACACCAGAAACTAAGCCAATTATTAAAGTCAGTCATCTTTTGTTCATATTGTGGCATCATTCTTGGAGAAGGTAAAATGCTGCTCAGTGCTAGGCTTATCCCAGTCTGAGACACATATTCTGAGAGCTCTTTGATGTCTCTCTTCATATAGTTTAGGGAGGTATGCCTCAGGTCATTTTCTCCCACATAGACTATGACCGATTCGTATTGGTAATTTTGGTCCATTGACCTGACTGCTTGCATAATGTGGGGGATCCTAGCCCCTGATCAGCAAATGACTGTGACTTCCTCCTTACTCAGCCTGGTGAGAGGGACATCAGTGTACCTCAAGATGGAGTTTCCAATGACTGGAATTATGGGTTGTCTTGTGGCTTGCCTTATGGGCTTAGAGGTGGAGGCTCCATGAGATGTAGCTCTGTGTGTTAATGTGGGTATTGTTTTGAAAGAGTGGATTTGGGGCTACTGAGGGTATTTGTTATGTGTACTTCATCTAGGAGGTCTTTGTGGTTTAGGAAGGTTACAATTAAATCCAAAACAGGCACTCCATTGTCCCAAGCAAACAGATGACAAAATAATGGACACCAAGCCTGCTTGGGACAGTGGAGTGCCTATTTTGGGTTTTATTGTTCATGTTTTAGTTGGCACGTTTCCTCCTTTGTACTCCTTTATGGTTGCAATTAAGTGGCTCAGCATATGTGGGTCAATATGTGTGCATTGAACTTTGAGTTATGGGTGCAGCATGTGTACTACTGATAACCTTATTGAAATTAGGAGTACTTTTATGTGAGAGTCTTGCCTCCAGTGACATTGTGTAAATACATCTCTCACATACCATATCAATTTGTTTGAGAATTAACTGGTTGTCAGTAAATAGGAGGCAATTTCCACATTGCCTCAGGATGCCCATATCCTCCAAGCCGGTAACGGAGACAGTAGGAAAGTTCATAACTATGGCAACAGACCCTTATTATTAATTAGACAGTTGGAGTGAGAATATTAATCACTGTCAGGCATATCCAGTTTGCAACTATGGGGATAGTGCTTGTCACTGCAAACTAGTTGTCATGTGTGCAGCTAGGTACTGGAGAAATTTCAATTCTGATTTTATAGGAAAAATGTCACTCAAGGTGTCTGAGTCTATACAGAGCACTGCTAAACACTCGAAGGGAAAATAATACGTAGACCCTGAAAATTTAAGGATGAAGTATTTAGGCGAATATACTGAAGTTAGAAACAAATCAAACAGTAGTTGCTGAAAACAAGTAATTACCTTGTCAAGAATGATGACAAAAGGGTAGTTGCATGAATGAGTACTGCCTGGCTGCTACTAATGCTGGTCTCACCACAGCTTTACTCTGTTGGGATACAATGCTCCTTTACTTCTTCTCTCACCAGAAGTAAAATGTTACCACCAATCCCAAGATGAGAAGCAGGCCACAGCCTGTTTAGTGATCCACAGTGTTGTCCCAGATGATGCAAGGGTCTGTAGGCTTGTAGCTTTTTCCTGGTAGATACCTTGAATAGCAACCAGACCAATCAAGAATGTTAAGCACAGACATTCACTGTCCAACCAGAAACAGTCAGGAATCAATGCACTCTGCTCCTTTTCTCACCAGGACCAGAATGTAAACACAGATTCCAAGCTATCACCTATAAGGCAGTTATTATGCTTTCTGGTTATCAGCACTGTCCAGGAAATAATGTCCCTGTACTCCTTCTGTCACCAGGAGAAAATAGAAACACTAATTCCAAGATGACTACTGAGAGGCAGTGTGTGTGCTCTCCAATAACTGGTGGTCTTGCAATAGATATTTAAAGGTAAAATGAAAAAAAAAATGGTTTATCCTAAACACTGCAGTGTACACTAAGCAGTTAGATATGAAAGTGGGTAACTTAAGTTTTAGCTGTCTAAGTGGACAGCCACAATTTTAAAAGAGCAAGAATGGATTGAAAGTGGTGGGCACTTTTGTATTCTGGTACTATGGAATACAGTGGAATGGCCAATAAATTTAAACAGTTGAAGGGGAATTGTTTCACAAAATTAGTTTTTATGTTTACTCACATCAGCTAGTGAAGGAGAGAGGAAAGGAGATAAATGGTCAAATTAATATAAGGGGCAGGCAAATAGAAAGACAGTGGTGTTTAAGAACACAACAGTAATAGGGCTGAGGGGAATTCTGTCTGACTCAGAAGACACACAGCTGTGGTCTATTTTCAAGTTTTAATATGCAATTAAAAGAATACAAGAAAAAACACAATGTAAACAAAACAAATAACAGTATACAAAATAGAAAAGGACAAGGTAATACAAAGTATAAGAAATCAAAAGCAAACTAATCTTTCCCTCACAGCAAGCTGTGACAGAGTCTGCATGAGCTTTTCCAGCAAAGCTTTGAAATTTTTTATTTATACCTCTCAAATAGATGGTTTAGTTCCTAGCTCCACCCCTCAATTCAGTGATGATTAACATTAATTGACATGTTGTAATCTCTGTCAGACTCAAAAGAGACACAGTGGTGGTCTGTTTTCAAGTTTTAATATGCAATTAGAAGCAGAATACAAGAAAAACACATTGTAAAAAAACTGACCCAGTGTATAGACTAGAAAAAGACAATAAAAGAATGTAAAGTAAAAGAAATCAAAAACAAACTATGCTTTTCCCTCACAGCAAGCTGTGGCAGAGTCTGGGCGAGCTTTTCCAGCAAAGCTCAGAAATGTTTTATTTTACCCATCAAATAGGAGGTTTAGATGTTCTTCGTGCTTCACTGTTGCAGTCATTACATTTGGGTAATCTGCTGGCAGGTTGCCCTCAGTCGGCCTGATTAACAAAGGCTTGGGTCCTGCATTGGTTGCTGTCCCTTCTTCCATGACATCAGGTCATCAGGGGCATAAAACATGCAGGCGACACCATTACATCAGTCTTTCTTGCTGTGCAGTGCCTGAAGCAGAAGCAGTTCGCAAGTGCCGGTCAGCCAACTCCTGAAATTTTCATTTTCGAGTTTTAGATCTGAAGTCTTCAACTTAAAGCTAAGTACCCTGTTGGGGAAATGTTTTCTTGCTCCTTACCGATGTCAGTAAAAGTTAATTGCAATACTTGTGGAAAGCAAATACCTCATAAAGATTTTCATTTGTACTGTATTCCTTGCCTAGGCCCTGACCACGACGTACCTTGCTGATGGTTTTGTGCTTTATTTAATAAGGGCACTATCCTTCGTCGGTACATTTTTGCCTCTAAATATTTTGGTTCTTGGTTTAATTATCTAGAAATGACGTTGGTTAGCCATCCGACTACCGGAATTCTGAAAAAACAAAGAAAAAGACAGAGACAGGCCGTCGAGGTCCAAAACTGCCGACAACGTTTCTCCTAAGCCAGTCACCAGTTCGCCAGTACTCAGTGAGGTGCTTTCACAGCCCCTGATACCCGCTACTTCTGACTCGCAGGCCTCTACTGAGACCCATTCGGAGTCCAGTATGCCGGGAGATGCTTCATGGATGTCTCTACCTTGGATGGGTCCGGAGCCACTGTACAGGCACCGGCTTCTGAGGGTGTATTCAGGCCTACAGACTTGCATATTAAACCGACTCCACCTTCTATACTAAGGCCTAAATCTCAATCTATGTCTAAAAAACCGACGCCTGGCCACATGTTCAGGCCCCTATGCCTAAAAAACTAATGATCAAAATGGCTGAAGATCTTATTATTCTAATCAGGGGTAGTCAACACCCCCTTCTAAGAGGCCTAGGGCTGAACTTGACTATGAATCTTCTGATCAGGACTCTGTTTCTTCTAATTTTTCCAGTGACCTGGATTTGTCCATACCTACTTATGAGGATTCTGATGCAGAGGATTCCATTCCCTCTGCTTCCCCCCTGAGGACCTTTCTTTTGGGGAAACTTTACATACTTTAAGGGAGCATTTCCACTGGGAAAGTCAGGACTTTTCTGAATCTAAAAAGAGGCTTAGGGATTTCCTTCTTCTACCTCAGCATAGGCCTTTCGCTATACCTCCTGTACTAGACATTGTTGATGATGTGTTTTCAGAATCCAGTATGGCCCCTCATTCCCTGCCTCCGGCTCCTAGTAAGCTTGACAGATATTACAGGGTTCCTGAGTCCTACAAGTTCCTTTTCAAAAATCATGTTGCAGATCCAGAAACCATTTCTCAGGGGCCCAAGGGCATTAAGGCTTCTACTGCTAAAAATCCTACCCCTTCCGATAGAGACTCCAGGGCGCTGGATAGATGGGGTAAAAGGTTTATACTTCTGCAACCTTGGCAAGCAGGGCTTTAAACTGCCAATTGCATATGTTAAAATATCAACAGCATATTATTGGACTGCTTAAACAGAAAATTATGTTGATTTCTGACTGTGTGGAAAATAAAGATTTACAGGGTTTATTGCATTCTCCTGAACAGGTTGGAAAACATAGTTTGCAATGTGGCTTTAATTCTTTAGAGGCCTCTTGCAAGGCTGCTGTTACTGGGTCTGTGCTTAGAAGGCATGCTTGGCTTAAGGAGCAATCTCTGCCTAATCATGTTAAAACAAAATTGTTGGATGCTCCTGTAAATCAGGACCACCTGTTTGGCAATAAGGCTGAAGAAGTTCTAACTGTAAAAGATTTCTTACAAGTGCAACCTCCAAGATTTAGTAGGCACTGGCCTACTAAGAACTGGTCCTTTCCAGCTTCTTCCAGATCCACTCAAGCCAAACCCAGACACACCAAAAGCACCAGGTTTCAGTCCCAAGGCACTCTGAGAACTAAGCAATGGGGGGCCTACACTTCCAAATCTGGAAATAACAAGACACCCCCTATGGCAAACAGTCTCAATGACTTTCCTTTAACATTACCAAGCACTTACCTTTTAACCACCCCTTTGAGGGGAAAATATTGCTCTTCATGCAAAAAACTGGGAATTCATAACCCAGGACAAGTGGGTTTTAAATAGTGTCCCAGGGATACAGATTTCATTTCCACACATTGCCAACACCAAAGAGGTGACCAGACCTGCCCCCAACTTAATGGGCAGAGGCTCAGAAACAAGTACTTTCTCTCTTAAACATGGGGGCTATTCAACCGGTACCAGAAGAGGAAAAGGGACAAGGTTTCTATTCCAGGCTTTTCCTGGTACCCAAAAAAAGACAAATCATGATGTCCAATTCTGCACCTGTCTACTCTAAACACCTTTCTGGACATTCCAAAATTCAAGATGTTGACTCTTCACCAGTTACTTCCTATGGTAGGCAAAGATTCCTGGTTGGCAACTCTAGATTTAAAAGAAGCTTACCTGCATATCTCAATCAGGGAATCTTGCAGAAGATACCTACGCTTCAAACTAGGCTACTTGCATTATCAGTTCTCTGCACTGCCCTTTGGCTTGTCTACTGCACCCAGGGTATTCACAAAGTGCCTAGCTCCAGTAATTGCATTTTGCAGGCAAAGAAGTATTCAAATATATCCATACCTGGACAATTGTCTAATTCAGGCAGAAAATTAGGCCATACTTCTAAATCATCTGGCATTTGTAAAAAGGGTTCTAACTTGTCTAGGGTACACCATAAATGAAAAGAAATCACAACTGGTACCCTCTCAACAGATTACATTCCTGGGTGCAAGCTTGAATACAACTGCCCAGATGGCTTTCCTCATGACAGAAAAGCAAATTAATTTGGTAACTTACTTACCCAGGGTATTCACAAAGTGCCTAGCTCCAGTAATTGCATTTTGCAGGCAAAGAAGTATTCAAATATATCCATACCTGGACAATTGTCTAATTCAGGCAGAAAATTAGGCCATACTTCTAAATCATCTGGCATTTGTAAAAAGGGTTCTAACTTGTCTAGGGTACACCATAAATGAAAAGAAATCACAACTGGTACCCTCTCAACAGATTACATTCCTGGGTGCAAGCTTGAATACAACTGCCCAGATGGCTTTCCTCATGACAGAAAAGCAAATTAATTTGGTAACTTACTTCAAACAAGTGGCCACAAAAACTCTGCTATCTGCAAGACAATTATTGCAAGCCTTGGGGTTCATGACCTCCTGCATTCTTCTAATTCCATATGCAAAACTGCATATGAGGAAACTTCAGTAGTACTTAAAAAGTCTATGGAGTCAACATTGTCACGGGCTGGAAACAATGATTCCTATCATACCTTGCCTACACCTGGAGTTCATATGGTGGGCAGAGGTCTGCCACCAAAACAAGGGACTGCCATGCACACTACCCCCTGCTGTCCAAACCCTAACTACAGATGCATCAGACTATGCATGGGGGGCTCACCTGGCAGGGAAGTGCATTCAGGGCAAATGGAACCCAAATCAAATGCACCTACATATCAATCATAAAGAAATGTTAGCTGTACAGAATGCTCTGACAGCCTTCAAGGACTACATTCATCCAGGACAACTAATGGTAAAGACGGACAACACCATGGTTATGTGGTACATAAACAAGCAGGGGGGTGCACATTCCTACCCCCTCTGCAGACTAGCCATGGCATTGTGGAACACGGCCTTGAGCTACCAAGTGCAACTACAAGCTCAATTCCTGCCAGGAAAACTGAATACACTGGCAGACGGACTAAGCAGAAGTCTCATGGACCCACACAAGTGGAAACTGGAACCATGGATTTTCAACATGTTGACAAGCAAATGAGGGAGCCCAGACATAGATCAATTTGCCTCCCCCCAGAACTACCAGTTGGACAAATTTTGCACAAGGACTCCTCACAAAAAAGCCTGGAAAGCAGATACTCTGTCCTTCAGCTGGAAAAACCTATCAGTCTATGCATTTTCCCCTCTGCCTCTGCTCTCCAAAGTTCTGCTAAAAGTCAAACAGGGCAAACCAAAAATTATTTTGATTGCTCCTGACTGGCCACGCCAACACTGGTACCTACTCCTGTGCAGTGTGTCACAAATATCTCCATGGCACCTGCCTCAGACACCTTTCTTGCTGTCATTCTGCATCCTCAGCCCCCAACATTGAACCTTGCAGCTTGGCTAATCACTTAAATTCACCCTTAGCATCTCTCAGCAAACCTATGATGGATGTCATCTTGCAGGCGAGGAGACCTAGTACTAGAAAATCTTATGCTGACAAATGGAAAAAATTCTGTGCCTGGAACCAGCCTTTGGGGATGAGCACAGCAGCACCCAATTTACCAGAGATCTTGCAATACTTAACTGAGATGCTTCACAAGGGCCTGTCTTTTTCCTCTATTAACATCCACGCTTTAGCTATTTCAGCTCACTATAACACATAACCACCCCTTTTCTCATCCCCTGCTCAAGCAGTATCTCAGAGGGGCAAAGAACCTGAGACCACCCAGGAGAGCTCCTACCCCTGCCTGGGACCTTAACTTTGTTTTGGAAAAGCTCACTTTACCTCCTTTCAAGCCAGCTGCTACTGCAGACTTAAATTTTCTTTCTTGGAAAACAGCCTTCCAATTAGCAATCACTTCAGCTAGAAGGATATCTTAATTACAGGCCCTTATGGCAGTGGAGCCTTAAATCATCTTTCATGTGGACAGGGTATCTCTGAGGACCAATCCATCCTTCCTGCCCAAGGTGGTTTCCAGTGTGGCTGTTAACAAGTCCATTCATTTGACAGCCTTCTGTCCCAATCCGGAGAACAAAGGGGAACGGATTCTGTATTCCTTGGACGTGCACAGACAACTTACATTCTGCTTGGACAGAAATAAATTTTCAAGAAAATCTGAATAATTGCCAGTAGCATTTGCTGCTGGGGCAGAGGGGAAGGCTATTTCAAAACAAACCATTTCTAAATGGATAAGCCATTGCATTAATTTCTGCTATAAGCACCATGGAAATCCTATCCCCCAGGGGATTAGATCTCACTCCACCAAGGCTGCATCTACTTCTGTAGCCTTTCTCAGAGGTGTTCCTACCAGGGATATTCTAGAAGCTGCTATCTGGAGTTCAGAACATACTTTCACCAAGCATTATCATTTACCAATTTTCTCTAAATCCAGAGCTGGCTTTGCCACTGCTGTCTTGCAGGGCCTTATAGCTGGTCCTAATGCTGTATAAATCCATCCTCCCAACCATAGCTTTGGGAATCTATCCAAATGTAATGACTGCAACAGTGAAACACGAAGAACATAGTACAGTTGTGTGCACTTACCATAAATGTAGATGTTCAAGTGTATTAACTGTTGCAGTCCTGGTTACCCTCCCTCCAGCCCCGTTTTTCTCTTACTATACCTCTACTTTCTTTTACTATGCTTAAAAGCCTTTTTGGTGTATTTGCTTTTGGTTGGAGGTATATTTTTGCTTTTTTAATTTTATTTGCTCCCCATTTGGGGGGGCAGCTGACATCTGGGGCAAGAAAAACTGACGTAATGGCTTCGGCTGCATGTTTTATACCCGTGACGACCTGACGTCATGAAAGAAGGGACAGCAACCAACGCAGGACCCAAGACTTTGTTAATCAGGCTGACTGAGGGCAACCTACCAGCAGATTACCAAAATGTAATGACTGCAATATTGAATACACCCGAACATCTACATTTATGGTAAGTGTACACAACTGTACTTTCCTAGCTGCTCCTCCTAACTTCACAGATGTTTAACCTTAACTGACCTGATGTTCATCGTGCATACAGCTGCAGTAATCACATATGGGTTCTCTGCCGTCAGGTGGTCCCTCGGTCGGCCGAATTCCAAAGTCTTGGTCCGGCGTCGGTTGTTGTCGCTTTCTTTCCTGATGTAAGTGCGACAGGGGTATATAAGACACAGCCGAAGCCATATTCTTCAGTCTTTTTTGCCGGGCGGTGCCTGAAGCAGAAGCAGTTCGCAAGTGCCGGTCGGCCAGCTCCTGAATTTACAAAAAATTGGAAACCGAAGTCTTCTTTAAAGCTAAGTACCCCGTTGGGGAAACTTTTCTTGCCTCAGACCGATGTCAGACAAAGTTAACAATTGTATTTCTTGTGGGAAGCAAATACCACATAAGGATTTCCATTCCCTCTGCATACCTTGTTTAGGCCAAGACCACGACATCTCGGGCTGTTGCTTTTGTGCTACTTTCAATAAACGCACTATTAAGCGTCGGGCAGAGTTCGCCCAACATTATTTTGGTAAAGCCTTTGATTATAAAATGTCGTCGGAGACTCCGACTACGGTTTTGTCCAAAAAACGCAAGGACAAGAACCGACACGCGAGGTCCGCGGTCTGCACCGACACCACGCCAAAACTGACTGCACGTGGTCCGGTTCTCAGCGAGACACCTTTGCAGTCCCTGACTACCGACGACACTTCTTTGGCGGTGTCTTCTGTACCCGAGACTGCAGGTGCCTCAGCCCTTACTCAGACTACAACCACCGAAGCCACTGTGAGTGTTGAGTCTCCTAATGTGGACAGGTCCACTTCCACCCAGGATGTCTTTAGGCCCTCATCTTCCTTTTCCATTAAGGCCTTTACTAAGTCCAAATCAGCCATGCATCCCAAGAGGCCTGTTGCTCAGGGCCCATCCCCAGGCCCCATGCCTAAAAAGCAGATGCTTAAAATGGCTGAGGATTTGATTACCCTTATCAGGGGTTCTCAACCCCCTGCAGACAAGAGACCCAGAGTGGAGGAAGATTCTCCCTCTTCTGAACAGGGCTCCATTTTCTCAGAACATTCTGATGTAGAGGAGCACTCGTACTCCCCTTATGAAGATTCGGATGCAGAACAGTCCATTCCTTCTGTATCTCCCCCAGAGGATTTCTCTTTTGGGGAAACCTTGCACACCTTGAGGGAGCACTTCCATTGGGAAGGCCAATACTTTTCTGATTCCAAGAAAAGGCTTAGGGAATTTCTTTTGTTATCTCAACACAGACCGTTGGCTATACCTCCTGTCATGGACATACTTGATGATGTTTACTCGGAGGCTTGTCTTAGTCCGAATTCCCTGCCTCCTGCTCCAGTCAAACCTGATAGGTACTACAGAGTTCCTAACTCTCACCAATTTCTTTTCAAAAGCCATAATGCTGACCCTGAAACCATTTCTCAAGGCCCCAAGGGAATGAAGGCCTCTACTGCCAAGAATCCACTACCTTCCGAAAGAGAATCTAGATCCTTAGAAAGGTGGGGAAAAGGTATACACCTCGGCCACCCTAGCCATGAGGGCCTTAAATTGTCAGTTCCATATGCTTAAATACCAGCAGTTTCTGTTATCTCAATTAAGAAATAAAATGTCTCAACCTGAACAACCAGATTTGAAGGAATTGCAGGATATGATGCATAGTGCAGAACAAGTGGGTAAACACACCTTACAATGTGGCTATGATGCCTTAGAGGCCTCAAGTAGAGCTGCTGTTACAGGATCAGTCATTCGTAGACATGCTTGGCTTAGGGAACAAAGCTTGCCTGATCATGTTAAAGCTAAAATACTAGATGCTCCTTTACAAAAGGATATACTATTTGGTACTAATGCTGAGGAGATACTACGTAAAATGGAAGAAAAAGCTAAATCTATGCAAACTGTCAAGGCTTTTCTACAGGTACAACCACCTCATTTTAGCAGAAATTGGCCTTCTAAAAACTGGTCCTTTCCAGCCATGGACAAGCCCCAAAGAGGTAGATACAGGCACATAAGGGGCAGAGGACAATCTCAAGGATCATATAGAGGCAGACAATGGCAAACTCCAGCACCAAGAGGTGGCGAGGACAGTGCACAACAATACAGAGAACAAACCCAATGACTTCCTCCTTTTCATGCCAAGCAAGTCTCAGCTGGCAGCTCCCTTGGGAGGAAAGCTGGAATTATTTACAAGTAATTCGCATATTATCACAACAGACAAATGGATCCTGGACATTATAAACAGAGGCTACAGATTTCATTTTTACACTCTTCCAAAAATGAGAGGCATGCCAAACCTGCCACACAATCAAAGGGCAGAGGCACAAATACAAATTTCAAAACTCATGGACATGAAAGCTATTCAAGAGGTACCTACTCACGAACAAGGTCAAGGTTTTTATTCCAGACTATTTCTGGTACCAAGGAAAGGAACCGACTGGAGACCCATTTTGGACTTATCCATCCTAAATACATTTCTACTCGTACCAAAATTCAAGATGCTCACATTACAGCAGCTTCTTCCCATGCTGGGCAAGGGGTTTTGGCAGGTAACATTGGACCTCAAGGAGGCATACCTGCATGTCCCAATCAGACAAAGCTGCAGAAGATACCTCAGATTTATTGCAGGTTCAATCCACTATCAATTCTCTGCATTGCCCTTTGGCTTATCTACTGCGCCCAGAGTATTCACGAAATGCCTGGCATCAGTAATTGCCTACTGCAGACTTCAAGGGATACAAATTTACCCTTATTTGGATGACTGCCTGATCCAAGCGGACAGCAAGCACAAACTTCTGGAACATCTGGCTTATGCAATACGGTTGCTGAATTCTCTGGGATACACAATCAACAAAGAGAAATCCAGGCTAACACCATCTCAGAAAATAACTTTCCTGGGTGCCAACTTGGACACAAACACCCAGATGGCCTACCTTACGCCAGAAAAACAGGGGCAACTAACTCAGTACTTCAAAATACTAGCAAATTGTACCAGGCTTACTGCAAGGAAAATCCTGCAGGCTCTGGGCTTCATGGCATCTTGCATTCTTTTAATCCCATGTGCAAAGTTACATATGAGAAAACTTCAATGGTACCTAAAAAATCTATGGTCTCAGCACAGCCACAATTTGGAAACAATAATACCAATAATTCCATGTTTGCAAAAGGAATTTCTATGGTGGGGCCAAGCATGTCAAACAAACACAGGTCTCCCATTCTGCAAGCCTCAAGCAAATCAAGTCATCACAACAGACGCCTCAGATTACGCCTGGGGGGTGCACATGACAGACAGGTGCATTCAGGGCAAATGGTTCCAAAAGGAAAAGCACCTTCACATCAACCAAAAAGAAATGCTAGCAGTGATAAATGCAATTACAGCATTCAAGGACCTCCTGCATCCATGACAATTATTAATAAGAACAGACAATACCACAGTAATGTAGTACATAAACAAACAAGGAGGAACACATTCATACCCCCTGTGCAGATTAGCCATGACACTTTGGAACTTGGCTCTGGAATGGCAAGTGGAACTTCAAGCACAATACTTGCCAGGTTTGGAAAACATGCTGGCAGACAGTCTAAGCAGAAATATGACAGATCCGCACGAATGGAAGTTGCATCCTCAGGTATTTACATAGATAATCCAAGCGTGGGGAAGGCCAGACATAGATCTCTTTGCCTCCCACATGAATCATCAATTGGAAAAGTTTTGTTCAAGGACCTTCCATCCAAAGGCCTGGAAAGTCGACGCCCTTTCATTCAGTTGGACAGCATGGACAGTGTACGCTTTCCCACCTCTGCCTCTTCTGCCCAAGGTGCTCTTGAAAGCAAGAGCAGACAGACCGAAGATGATACTGATTGCTCCAGACTGGCCAAGACAGCACTGGTACCCACTCCTGAGGAGCCTAACACATACTCCTCCCTGGCTTCTACCTCTAATGCCTCTTCTGCTGACTCAGCACAGCTACAAAACTCTTCACAGTCAGCTGAAAACACTCAATCTCGCTGCATGGAAAATTCCTTATCACCACAACAGATCCTACTCCCCAAAGAGGTGCAGGACGTCATTCTGGAGGCCAGAAGGTCATCAACTAGAAAGGCCTACTCCGCAAAATGGAAACGGTTTTGCTCCTGGAATGAGAAAAAAGACCAGGATCCTAGAAAACTAAATTTGCCTCAGGTATTACAGTATCTAGCTGAGCTGCTGAACAGTGGGCTTTCATTTTCCTCCATAAAAATCCATGCCTCAGCCATTTCTGCAGAATTCAACACGGATCCACCGTTATTCTCTCACCCACTTTTAAGACAGTTCCTCAGAGGGGCTAAGAATATAAGACCACCAAGGAAACAACCAGTGCCAGCCTGGGATCTTAATTACATTCTGGAAAAATTAACATTGCCTCCCTTTGAACCAGCTGACTCAACAGATTTGCAATATTTGTCCTGGAAAACAGCTTTCCTTCTGGCCATTACCTCAGCTCATAGTGTTTCGGAGCTACATGCCCTCATGGCTGTGCATCCCTTTCTCATCTTCCATCAGGACAGGGTTTCCCTTAGAACCAATCCGTCATTTATGCCTAAAGTGGTATCCAGGGTAGCTTTGAATCAAGCCATACACTTACCTACCTTTTACCCCAATCCTCAAAACAAAGGGCAAAGGCTGCTACATTCCTTAGACATCCACAGACAACTGCATTATTATTTGGACAGAACAAAGCCTTTCAGGAAATCAGAACAGCTTTTGTGTCCTATGCAGTAGGAGCTCAAGGGAAGCCTGTTACCAAACAGACAATTTCAAAATAGATAGGCCACTGCATACGATTTTGGAAATCTGTCCCTATAGGCATCAGATCCCACTCCACCAGGGCCACAGCTACCTCTACAGCCTTCCTCAGAGGAGTTCCTACCAAAGATATTTTGGAGGCAGCCACTTGGAGTTCTGTGCATACCTTCTCCAAGCACTACAACTTACCATTATATTCCAAATCTGGAGCAGGCTTTGCCACTGCAGTCTTGCAGGGCATTTTGGCTCCTCCTAGTTACACCTAGTGCCTACCATCCCTTTCTTAGCTTTGGGATTCTACCCATCTGTGAGGACTGCAGCTGTATGCACGAAGAACATAGTACAGTTTTGTACCTACCATAAATGTAGATGTTCGAGTGCTAATACAGCTGCAGTCCAGGTTTTCCCTCGCTCCTTCCCCTCTAGGGGTATTCTTTTATGGTGTATTTGCTTGCAACTACTGTTTTTTGATTATATTGCATTGCATTATTACCTAATTTTATGTATTGCCTTCCTTCTGGGGGCACCTGACATCTGGGGCAAGAAAAACTGAAGAAAATGGCTTCGGCTGGTTCCTTTATACCCCTGTCACACTGACATCAGGGAAGAAGCTACGACAACCGACGCCGAACCTAGACTTTGGAATTCGGCTGACCGAGGACCCGCCTGATGGCAAGAGAACCCATCTGTGAGGACTGCAGCTGTATTAGAACTCAAGGCCGGCCTTAGGCATAGGCGAAATAGGCAACTGCCTAGGGCACCGTACAGGCTGGCCTCATAAGGGGCACAAAAATCGCAAAAAAAAAAAAAAAACAAAGTTAAAAAGTGAAACTTTCTTCACTTTTTAACATTGCGCCTGATGCCCGTTTCTACACAGTAGCATTGCACCCTCCCCCCACGACTGGCGACACGAGCACACAGCAATAGAACGCCTCCCTCCCTACGTTGTTCTTCCATCCCCCCCCGCGTGATGTATGAGAGTGGCTGCTGTTGTCCAGCATTACTTAAAAGCATCCAATCAGTGATGCTTTCATTTTAGTGACGTCCCTGGCTACTGCCAATCGACAGTAACTTTGTGTCATTTTAAGGAATATGATAGTTTGTATAGATAAGTGTGTTAACTACATACAATTGCAATAGTGGAAAACAGTAAAAAATGCACTGCTGGATGGGTTATGCTGACGGGACCACCATCTAGTTACACGCCGGTTCAGGGCTCCTAGATGTACATTAACATGCGTGTCCTTGTTCTCTTATGCACTTGTCTGCTGAAATCAAGTTTTTTTGTTTTGTTTGTTTTAAACAGGAAATACACTTAATGCCATCAAACCAGCAATCAAAATTAGAGACATGTCTTAAGAAGGTTTAATTAATCACAGTTCAAAACCCTGCAGAAGGTCTGCTGATACAAAACCCCTCACTAACACATGTGCAAGTGCTGCGGTATCCTTTACATTCATGCTAAAACAAATTAAATCCCTCTCCATACCGGTCCGTTTACATGAAGCCAAGAACTGTAGACATTAGCATCACCAAAACACAAAGTCATCACAAAGCTAAGTTTTCCTTTAATAAACAAAAACCTCATTTTTAGCCAACATCACAACTGTAAACAACAGACAAGACTCTTGTCACAAGAGTCAGCAACACTGCATTTGTTAACAATTTCTGTACAATTTTAAATTTTAATACGCGTTCGCTTATTCTCGGAAACGAAATCGTACCTTTCGGTTTATCCATCTGGGCAAAGAAGCACATTATGCTGGAAAAAAGTGCAGGCGCAGCTGTCCGCAGTCCGGGTCAGTATGTTCAAAGTGCAATCCTAAGGGTATCCCAGCGAGTTTCTCACAAACACAGTTCTGTGAGTGCATGTGAATGCTGCCCCAGTCCAGGACACAAGCCCCTAGTTCCCAGGCTCTCAGTGAGCCTCGATCTCTGTCACACACAGACAAACAGCTCCTCCCTGCAACTATTACATAAAATATAGGAAATAATTTTGTCCTAAAATCTCAGGACATTTGCCATTTTTACAATTTTTTTGCAGGATACAACTGCCCAAAGAGGGACTGTTCCTTGCAAAGTGGGACAGGTGGTAACCGTAGATGCAACCCTCTCCATTTATCCGGGCTTGGGACCGGCATATCTATAAACTGAATTGAATATCTAGATTCTTAACTCATATTTTTGTCTGTTGCTCAGAATATTTATGGTTTTCTGGCAAATTACTGAGGAATAAAACCACTAAATTATGATAGACACGATTTTCAGACTTCATACCCTTCAGAAAAATGCATGCTAATGCATTCCTGTTACCTAGCATCCTTTGCTCCTCCCTTTATTTTAGGCTTTGTCTAGAAAGAGGTTGAGAGGTATGTGGTGATGTGCCACCATCCTACTATTAATAGATTGCACAGCCATAAATAAGCAGACCCCGGATTTCCGAAAGTTTCCAAATCCGGATCAATGGCTGTGACCTGACGCACACTGTCTCCAGGATAGTTATTTTCTGCAATAACATTTGTAAGAAATTTCTGTAAACTGAGGGGGATTATAATATCTTGAAAATTAATGTTTTGGTAGAAAGAGGAGGAATTCCAGAATCTGGGTAGGGTAGAGTAGAGCAGAGGGGATTACTGGCTGCCCAGAGTACTAACTGCTGGGTGTTATGATCGGTCACTGTTGAAGAGGTACTTGACTGTTCCCTACAATTCAGAAGTGGGATTACTGGTTGTAGTTATTTAAGCAGCCTCATTGTAATACTGCAGCTGTTTAAATTATTTCAAAGACTGAAGTAAGTGTGTGTAAGTGTGTGTGTGTGTGTGTGGGGGGGGGGGGCAGCTCTTGTATTGTCAACTCATCATCTTTTTTGTCCTCAGCCTTGGAACGTTTTTTTTTTTTCTCATTAGCTTGGGCTGGGGAGGGGGGACTCTGGTGGTATTATCCTGGACCCAACTGCCCCACATGCAGCACTGTTGCCTGCAGCAGAAATAAGACTGACACACAAATAAGGAAAAATGCTGAATAAAATGTAAAAAAAAAAGAGAGATGTTTTCATTGCATAGTTGTCCTGAGACTTGATGGCTACTGACAGTTGTGAATTATTTTTCTAATTGTAGGTCATCTGGTTTGTCTGCTCTTATAATCAGGCTTCGAGCTGTATTATCAGGTTGATACTTTTTAGTTTTAACCAGTCATATTTCAGAATTTAGAGACCATATTCGAAAGCAATTTATTTTCCCATTGTGTCATGCTACCCAGCTTGAACTAATGTTTGCTTTTCTTCTGTCCTAAATTAATGCTGGTATACTGCTGTAATTTATCATATGGGAAGAGCCTTCTCATTTATGGTAAGCCATTAACCGTGCTATCTTTGTGTCATAGTTTCATAGGTGGTTACTAGGCTAATGACCCAAGAACCTTTACAAGCATAGGCATGTTAATCCCAAGTTAACCCGTTTAGCAATACATAAGTGAGTGAAGTTCATGGAGGTATGAGCCTAATGCCTGCCTATGTCCATGAGAAAATGGACATGACCCAAGGAGTGAACTTGTGATTACCCATCCATTGATGTAAGTTGTGCTTGAAGAAGGTCAGAGAGTGGCTTTGTTACACATGAATGGAAAGCTTGTTCCAGAGAGTGGGTAGTTTCAGGGGGGAGGTATCTCACTCCAGCATGATTTGTTCATATCCGTGCCTAGGTTAATATTCCCAGAGCAAGTGACTCTCATGTGGCTTGATTTGTGAATGTGTAAAATTTCCATCAGGGTCGGATCAGAGACTACCCTGTAAGCAAGACACAGATCACCATTTAGTAGCCTGTAGGAGACAGAATCCAGTGACAGGGCTTTCAGTCTTTCCACTTTGAAAGAACTGGAGTGGGGTTTGTGGGAGTGGCCAGTACGTGGGTGTGGCTCAAATAGGGGTGTGGTATGAATATAGTGTGGGTGGGGCTTAAGGGGCGCCAGAGCAGTACTTCGCCTAGGGCGCCATTTCAGCTAAGGCCAGCCCTGTTAGCACTCGAACATCTACATTTATGGTAGGTACAAAACTGTACTGTCTTTTTTTAGGTTCATAGGTAGGTACTAGGCTATTGGCCCTAGGGCCTATATAAGCCTAGCCAAATGGTACCCTGGCTTTTGCCACCCAAAAATTATTTTCCTGTGCCCCTGCCAAGCAGAGCCACAGACGTGATCTCAGGGAGTATTTCCTATCTTCCATCCAATCATCAAGATTTTTCTTGAAGAGTGCTAATGAGGAGCTTTGTTTGATATAGATAGGTAGTTTGTTCCAGTGTATGGGAAGCCTCTGGGACAGGAATCTATCCCTCCAGCATGTTCTGTTTATTGTGGTGACAAGATTTAGGTCCCTAGGGTGTGTAGCTCAGAAGGATTGGGATTTCTTTAAATGGAGCATGTCCAACAGCTCTGGGTTTGACATAGCTTTGTATGTTAGGCAGAGGTCGCCTCTGAGCAGGCGATATGCGACAGAATAAAGCTGTAGTTTTTTAGACAGTCTGCATAGGGCATCTGTTTGAGGCCGGTAATCCTCTTTGTGAGGTATTTATGTGGCCTTTCCAGTTGTTGTAGATGTCTTGTTAGGTACCTACCAAAAGCGGCATTGTACTCTATAATGGATCTAATGAGTGATGAGCAGAGGGAAACAATGACCTCTTTTTTCCTGGATGAGAAACCTTTTGTGATGAGGTGTGCCACATAGAAGGATTTCCTGACTACTGTGGCGATGTGATTATCAAAGGAGAGACTACTGTCCACCTGTGTTCCAAGGTCTCTTATCACACTTTTGGTGTTAAGTAGACTACCGCCTATGTGGTAGTTCATGGGTACAGAGTTTTTACCAAAAGGGATGTCAATTCACTTTTTGGCATTGAGCTTGAAGCCATGGTTTTGACACCAGGCATCTGTTTCAGTGAGGCCCTTTTGTAGGATGTCCACATCGTTAGGAATTTTGATTATGGCTCCTAGTTTGCAGTCATCTGTGAACTTTGTTAGCCAAAGACCTTCTGTGTTAGCCTGTACTTCAGAGAAGTAGATACCAAACAGGAGAGGACCCAGAACTGAACCCTGTGGTACTCCACTTGCCACTGGTCTGGAGTTGGATTTAGAGTCTGCTACTTTTACAGTGTGGGTTCTGTCAGTGAGCCATTTGGCAACCCATCTTGTGACATAGGGATTTATACATAGTTTAGTTAATCTATAATTCCAGAGTGGGGGGTGGTGTCGAAAGCCTTGGCGAGATCTAGATAGGCTATGTGAACCACCTTACCCTCATCTACGGCTTTGGTGACCACTTCAAAGAAGTCTGTCAGGTTTAGGAGACATGATCTGCCTTTTACAAACCCGAACTGGGTAGGGTCCAGAGTTTGGAGATTACCAATGTCATTATAAGTTCCATGATGATACTTTCCATAGCCTTGCAGACCAGGCTCATCAGGCTAATGGGGCGGTAGTTCCCGGGGTCCGTGGTGGCTCCCCCTTTGTGGAGTGGGATAACAATTGCTGTGCGCCATTCCATGGACACAAATCCTGAGGTGAGGCTATGATTGAACATGGTACTTAGGTGGGGTGCCAGTTCGTTCTGTAGTTCATGTAGAACTCAGCCTGGGATGTTGTCAGGTCCCGTGGATGCTGGGTTCTTGGTTTTGGAGAGTGTGTTTTTCACCTGTGCAGCTGTGATTGCAGGCACTTTGCATTCTTCCAGTATAGAGATGGGCCCTTTAGAGGGTGAGAAAGGGGTAAAGTTAGCACTGAACCTATCTGCCAGTATGGCAGAAAAGCAGTGTAAAGAAAGCAAATCACAGTATACAAAATAGATAAAGATAATAAAGTAATACAAAGTAAGAAATTAAAAGCAAAGTAACATTTCCCTCACTACGAGGTGTGGAAGAGTTTTGGTGGGCTTTTCCAGCAGAGCTTTAGAATGTTTTATTTTACCCCTTTAATGGAAGATTTACTTCCTAGCTGCACCCCCCCCCCAGTTCACATATGATTAATCATAACTGCCTGTTCTAACTTCTGTATTGGAATTCTATTTTTGTAATACAAAGTACAGGAAATCAGAACCAAACAAGCCTTTGCCTCACACCAAGCTGTGGCAGAGTCTGAGGGTGCTTATCCAGCAACACTTTAAAGGTTTAGTTGCTAGCTCCACCCCCTCAGTTCACAGATGATTCCAACTTCTGTGTGACTCTTTAATTGACCTATTATAATTTCTGTTTGACTCACAAGAGACACAGCTGTGGTCTCTTTTCAAGTTTTAATATGCTATTAAAATAAGAATACAAGAAAAACACAGTGTAAGGAAAACTAATCACTGTATACAAAATAGAGCAAGACAAAGTAATTCAAACTACAAGAAATCAAATGCAAACTAACCTTTCCCTCATAGTAAGCTGTAGCAGAGTCTGGGTAAGCTTTTCCAGCAAAGCTACAAAATCTTTTATTTTACCCCTTAAGTAGGAGGTTCGGGTCGTAGCGCCACCCTTTCAATTCACAGATGATTAACCTTAATTGACCTGTTGTAATTTCTGTCTGACTCAAAAGAGAGATAGCTATGTTTTTTTTTTAAGTTATAATATGCAATTAAAAGCAGAATACAAGAAAAACACAGTGTAAAGAAAGCAAATCTCAGCATACAAAATAGAAAAAAACAATAAAGTAATACAGAGTACAAGAAATCAAAAGCAAACTAACCTTTCTTGCACAGTAAGCTGTGGCAGAGTCTGGAGGAGCTTTTCCAGCAAAGCTTTGAAATGTATAATTTTACCCTGTAAATATAAGGTTTAGTTCCTAGTTCCAACTCCTCAGTTCACAGATGTTTAACGTTAACTAACCTATTCTAACTTATGTGTGACTCCTTAATTGACTTTTTTTTTAATTTCTGTCTGACTCAAAAGAGAAACAGCTGTGGTCTGTTTTCAATTTCAGTATTCACTTAAAAGCAGAAAAGAAGAAAATCACAGTGTAAAGAAAACGAATCACAGTATGCAAAAATAGAGAAAGACAAAGTAATATGAAGTAGAGGAAATGAAAAGCAAGCAAACCTTTCCCTCACAGCAAACTGTGGCAGCTTCTGGGGAAGCTTTACCAGCAACTCTTTGAAATGTATCATTTTACCCTGTAAATATAAGGTTTAGTTCCTAGCTCCACCTCAGTTAACAGATGATTAACCTTAACTGACCTATTCTAACTTCTGTGCGACTCCTTAATTGACATTTTTTCATTTTTGTCTGATTTAAAAGAGAAACAGCTGTGGTCTGATTTCAAGTTTCAATATTCAATTAAAAGCAGAAAAGAAGAAAAGCACAGTGTAAAGAAAACAAATGACAGTATACAAAATAGAAAAAGACAGAGTAATGCAAAGTACAGGAAATCAAAAGCAAACTATCCTTTCCCTTACAGCAAGCTTTGGCAGAACCTGAATGAGCTTTTCCAACAAAGTTTTGAAATTTTTTATGTAACCCCTTAAATAGAAGATTTAGTTCATAGCTCTACCCCCCACTCATGTCACAAATGATTAACCTTAGTTGATCTGTTCTAATTTGTGCCTGATTTACAAAAGACACAGCTGTGCTCACTTTTCCAGTTGTAATATGCAGTTAAAAGCAGAATACAAGAAAAACACAGTATAAAGAAAACAAATCACAGTATACAAAATAAAAGACAGAGTAATACAAAGTACAAGAAATCGAAAGCAAACTAACCTTTCCATCACAGCAAGCTGTGGCAGAGTCTGGGTAAGCTTTTCCAGCAAATCCTTGAAGTGTTTTATTTTACCCCTTAAGTAGAAGGTTTAGTTTCTAGCTTGACCCACTCAGTTTGTAGATGACTAACCTTAACTGACCTGCTCTAATGTATGTGTGACTCCTTAACTGACCTGTTGTAATATCTGTCTGATTTACAAGAGACACAGCGGTAGTCTCTTTTTAAGTTTTAATATGGAATTAGAAGCAGAATAGAAGAAAAACACATTGTAATAAAACTGATCCCAGGGTACAGAATAGATAAAGACAATAAAATAATGTAAAGTAAAATAAATCAAAAACAAACTTTGCTTTCCCCTCACAGCAAGCTGTGGTAGAGTTTATGTGAGCTTTTCCAGCAAAGCTCAGAAATGTTTTATTTTGCTCCTTAAATAGAAGGTTTAGTTCCTAGCTCCACCCACTAACTTCACTGATGATTAACCTTAACTGACCTATTCTAACTTCTGTGTGACTCCTTAGATGACCTGGTCTAATTTCTGTCTGACTCACAAGAGACACAGCTGTGGTCTTTACAAGCCTATCCATAGGATTATCCTGGTATAGTGCCACCCAACCTTAGTTCCCCGTGCTTCTGAGTAGAACCATACTGGAGTTATTTCCCGGGGTGAATTTTCTGTTTCCCATCCACTCATCAATATTTCTCTTGAAGAGGGTCAGCAAGGTGCTCTGCTTGACGTGTATGGGAAGTCTGTTCCATAGCATGGGCAGTCTCTGGGTTATGAACCTGTCCCTCCAGCATGTTCTATTAATTGTGGTAATGAGGTTGAGGTCTCTGGATTGTGTGGTGCAGATGGATTGGGATTTCTTTAGATGTAGCATTTCTAACAGAGCTGGGTCAGACATGGCTTTGTAAGTCAAGCAAAGATCGCCTCTAAGTAGGCGATAAGATACAGAGAATGTTTTTTTTTTTTTAGTCTGTCCATATAGGACAAGTGTTTAAAGCATTGGATCCTCTTTGTGAGGCACATTTGCGGCCTCTCCGGTTGTTGCAGGTGTCTAGTGAGGTACATAACAAATGGGGCATTGTACTTGATGATTGGCTTGATGAGGGAAGAGTAGAGGGAGGCAATGACCTCTTTCTTCCTGGATGCAAAACCCTTAGTAATGAGATGTGCCACATAGAAGGATTTTTTTACCACAGTTGCAATGTGGTAATCAAAAGAGAGGTTGCTGTCAACCTGTGTTCCCAGATGTCTTATAACGCCTTTTGTGTTCAGTGGACTACCATCCATGTGGTAATTCATTCGAACTGGGTTTTTCCCAAAGGGGATAATGACACATTTTTTGGCATTGAGCTTAAGGCCATGGTTCTGACATCAGTCATTGGTCTTAGCGAGGTCATTCTGTAGGATGTCAACATCACTTGGGGAGTTAATAATAGCTCCCAACTTGCAATCATCTGTGAACTTTGTCAGCCAGAGTCCCATCATGTTGGCCTGGACTTCAGAGAAGTAGATACCAAACAGGAGAGGAGCCAGGACCGAACCCTGAGGGGCTCCACTCATGACTAGTCAACAGTCTGACTTGGAGTCAGCTACTTTCACACTGTGACTTCTATCTGTGAGGCAGTTTGCAATCCACCTAGTGACATAGGGGTTGATGCCAAGCTTAGTGAGTTTTTCTATGATTCCTGAGTCCGGAATGGTATTAAAAGCCTTGGCCAGATCAAGGTAGGCTGTATGAACCACCTTTCCTTCATTCACATCTCTTCTGACTGACTTAAAGCAGTCAACCAAGTTGAACAGGCATGCTCTAGCCTTCACAAAACCAAACTGTGTGGGATCCAGAGTTTGGAGATTCCCTATATCTTGTTTATTAGGTCCATGATGATGTGTTCTATAGCTTTGCATATCAGACTCGTCAGGCTAATGGGGTGATAGTTTCCAGGGTCTGTAGTCACTCCTCCTTTGTGGAAAGGGATGACTGTTGCAGTACGCCATTCAGTAGGGACAAAGCCTGAGGTGAGGCTGTGATTGAGTAGGACACACAGGTGAGGTGTCAGTTCACTCTGTAGTTCATGTAGAACACAATCAGGGATATTGTTAGGTCCCATAGAAGCCGTATTCTTGGCCTTGGACAGTGCTGTTTTAACCTGTGCAGCAGTAATACTGGGTGCCTGGCAATCTGCTGGTATTGTGATTAGTCCTTTGGGAGGAGAGAGGGGAAATGTTAGCAATGAATCTGTCGGCCAGTGTACTGGCAATATCTGATGGCTTGGTATAGGAGGTACCTTTGTGCAGTAGCTCAGAGCAAATTTGGGTATTGCCGTGGAGATTCTTTACGTAACTATAGAAGACCTTGTGGTTGTCTTTACTATCTTCTGCAATTTTATTTTCATAGCTAGCTTTACAGGATTTGATGAGAGATCTCAACTTTTTGTTGAGGCTGATAAGGGAGTTTTTTCAGTCTTGGGACTTCACCTTATTTCGCATCAGTTTCCTTCTTCTGTTATAGAGTTTGTTTATGGTAGGGGACCACCAGATTGGCTTCATTTTTTTGGAGGAGAGTGTCTTGGTTCTATTGGGTATGGTGAGATCCATGCATTTGTGTATGTGTTCGTACAGTGCATTGGTGTATGATTCTGTGGTCACACAAGTATTCTCCATTCGCATAGGTGCCGTGAAGTTTGCCAGCTGTATTTTTAGGAGCCCAGAGTTAGGTTTGCAGACGATGTCCTTCAAGGATGCATCTGCAGTCCTTACATATGGGTTGTCCTGCCTCAGGCAGCCCTTCGGTCGGCCGGATTCCAAAGTCTGGGTCCGGCGTCGGCTGATGTCGCCCTTTCCCCGACGTCAGAGCGCCTGGGGTATAAAAGCGCCAGCCGACACCATCTTCCCCAGTCTTTCTTGCCACATGGTGCCCTAAGCAGAAGCAGTTCGCAAGTGCCGGTCGGCCAGCTCCTGTAACTTCAGCTACCGAAGACTTCAAAAGCTAAGTACCCCGTTGGGGACTCTTTCTTGACTCAGCCGATGTCAGATTCTAAGCTTAGCTGAGGACCTTATTTCCTTAATTAGGGGCTCTCAGCCACATCCGGACAGGGGCTCTCAACCTCCTCTAGACAAAAGGCCCAGGTTTGAGCCCACTGATCCCCAGTCCTCTGATGAGGCCTCAGATGGCTTTGCTCTATCGGACTACCAGGAGGAGGCCTTTTCGGCCTACGAGGATTCTGATGCAGAGGAATCTATTCCCTCTGCCTCCCCTCCTGAAGAGCTGTCCTTTGGAGAGACCCTTCACTCCATGAGAGAGCATTTCAAATGGCAGGGCCAGGAATTCTCTGATTCCAGGAAGAGATTAAGGACTTTTTTGCATTTACCTCAGCATAGACCTTTGGCTATTCCTCCTGTTTTGAATGTCATTGATGATGTGTACTCTGAGTCTAGCATAACCCCTGACACCCTTCCTCCGGCTCATGTCAAACCCGATAGGTGGTCCCGGACTCACATCATTTCCTTTACAAGGCCCACTCTGCTGATCCAGAAACTATTTCCCAGGGCCCTAAAGGGGTTGCAACTGCCACTACTAAAAATCCACTCCCCTCTGAAAGGGAGTCCAGGGTTTTAGAGAGATGGGGTAAAAAAGTGTGTACTTCTGCCACTCTTTCTATGAGGGCATTAAATTGTCAATTCCATATGATACAGTACCAAGAGTATTTGTTAGATAAATTGCATAAAAAACTGTCTTCACCTGAACCCCTAGATCGCAAATCACTTCAGGATCTAGTACATAACTCCCAACAGGTTAGCAACCATTTCTTGCAGTGTGGTTATGATGCATTGGAAGCTTCATGTAGGTCAGCAATGACAGGTGCAGTCATACGTAGGCATGCTTGGCTGAAGGAACAATCTCTGCCAGATCATGTTAAAGCAAAGCTTCTGGATGCTACACTGGAAAAGCAAAAGTTATTTGGCTCCACTGCTCAGGAGGTCTTAAAGAAATTTGAGGAAAAGGCAAAATCTGTACAAACAGTCAAAGATTTTCTCCAAGTCCAACCACCAAGATTCAGCAGAAATTGGCCTTCTAAGAATTGGTCCTTTCCAGACACAGAGAGATTTCAAAGAGGCAAGAACAGGCATGCCAGAGGTAGAGGGCAAGCTAGAGGCTCCTACAGAGGACGTCAATGGCAGCCTCCTAACCAGAGAGGTAGTGCAGGACCTACAACTGCTACACAAGGACATACTCAATGACTTTACCTTGACCCCGCCAACTAGGGCTCAATTGGAAGCACCTTTGGGTGGAAAGCTTTCTTTATTCTCAGAAAATTGGCACAGTATTACAAGGGACAAATGGACACTGCAAATAATAGACAAAGGATACAGGTTCCATTTTCACACATTACCAAAAAGAATAGGCATGCCAAACCTGCCACCGAATCAAAGGGCAGAGGCTTTGAAACAAATCTCCAACCTAATGCAAATGAAAGCTATAGAAAAGGTTCCTCTTTCAGAACAAGGCCAAGGATTTTATCCCAGACTATTCCTTGTCCCAAGAAAAGAAAAACAATGGAGGCCTATTCTCGACTTGTCCGCACTGAATACTTATCTCATTGTGCCAAAATTCAAAATGCTGACTCTACAGCAGCTCCTTCCCATGCTGGGCAAGGGGTCTTGGCTGGTAACTCTAGACTTCAAGGAGGCATACCTGTATGTCCCTATCAGACAAAGTTGCAGAAGACACCTCAGATTTCTTGCAGGTTCAGAGCATTATCAATTCTCAGCATTGCCCTTTGGCTTATCTACTGCGCCCAGAGTATTCACGAAATGCCTGGCATCAGTAATTGCACACTGCAGACTTCAGGGGATTCAAATATACCCATATCTGGACGACTGCCTTATACAAGCGGACAGCCAACAAACTTTGGTAAAACACTTGAATTATGCCATCCGCCTACTTCAGGCCTTGGGATATACAGTCAACATTCACAAATCAAGACTTGTTCCATCCCAAAGAATAAATTTTTGGGTGCGAAACTAGATACAACCACCGAAATGGCTTTTCTCACAGAAGAAAAACAAAGACAACTACCAGATTACTTCGAAAACCTGACAAAACAAACTCAGATGACTGCAAGGAAAATCCTGCAGGCCCTGGGTTACATGGCATCTTGCATTCTTCTGATTCCACAAGCAAGGCTGCATATGAGGAAACTACAATGGTACCTAAGGAGTTTATGGACTCAGCACAGTCACAGCTTAGAAGCTTTGATACCACTCATTCCATGCCTTCAAAAGGAATTTCTGTGGTGGGCTCAAGCAAGCCAGTCAAACAGGGGTCTGCCCTTCAGCAAACCAATAGCCAGCCAAACCATTACAACGGACGCTTCAGACCACGGATGGGGGAGCACAGATGGAGGGCAGATGCATTCAAGGACTATGGTCACAAAAAGAACTACGCATGCACATAAACCAAAAGGAAATGCTGGCAGTCATACTTGCAATCGAGGCCTTCAAACTCTTTCTGCATAAAGGCCACCTGCTAATAAGGACAGACAATACCACAGTTATGTGGTACATAAACAAGCAAGGAGGTACCCATTCCTACCCTCTTTGCAGGCTGGCAATGAATCTTTTGGAACTTTCCCTGAAACTCAATATAGAACTGCAATCCCGGTTTGTGCCAGGAAAAGACAATATACTGGCGGATAGCCCAAGCAGAAATATCATGTATCTACACGAATGGATGCTGCACCCAGACATCTTCCTTCAGATAACACAATCATGGGGGAGGCCGGACATAGATCTTTTTGCCTCCCACCACAACCATCAGCTGAAGAAATTCTGCTCAAGGACATACCACCCACAAGCATGGAAAGTGGACGCCCTCTCTTTCAGCTGGAAAACTCTAACAGTGTATGCATTTCCACCTCTTCCATTAATGACCAAGGTCTTACTGAAGATCAGGACAGAGCAGCCAAAAGTGATTCTGATAGCTCCGGACTGGCCAAGACAGCACTGGTACCCACTCTTAAAGAGCATGTCACGCACGAAACCGTGGCCTCTTCCTCAGTGGCCACTTCTTCTGACACAGCACAATTACAAAACTCTGCACTCCAGCCTGAAAACCTTGCAGCTGACAGCCTGGAGAATACCTTGACTCCTCACCAGGATAGGCTATCCAAGAGAGTGAAGGATATCATCATGGAAGCTTGCCGGCCTTCCACAAGAAAGGCATATTCAGCAAAATGGAAAAGATTTCACACTTGGAGCACCACAAAGGGCCTAGATGTGACAGTGATGAACATGGCACATATCCTGGAATACTTGGCAGAAATGCTCCACAATGGCCTTTCTTACTCTTCCATAAAAATTCAGGCTTCAGCAATTTCAGCAGAATACAACACTGATCCACCTGTCTTCTCTCATCCTCTCCTAAGGCAGTTTCTAAGAGGAATTAAAAACATCAATCCTCCAAGGAAACCACCAGTGCCTACATGGGACCTTAACTTCATGTTGGAAAAATTAACTCTACCTCCCTTTGAACCAGCAGCATCTTCAGAACTACAGTTCCTGTCTTGGAAGACTGCCTTCCTTCTGGCCATAACCTCAGCAAGAAGAGTATCTGAGTTGCAGGCCCTCATGGCAGTACAACCATTTCTTATTTTTCATCAGGACAGAGTCTCATTGAGAACCAATCCTTCATTCATGCCAAAGGTGGTATACAGGGTTTCATTGAACCAAGCTATTCACTTGCCTACCTTCTTTCCAAATCCACAAAACAAAGGGGAGAAACTTCTGCATACCCTGGACATTCACAGGCAGTTGCGCTACTACTTGGACAGAACAAAAACTTACAGAAAAACTGACCAGCTGTTTGTAGCATATGCTGCTGGTGTACAAGGAAAAGCAATTTCCAAACAGACAATTTCAAAATGGATAGGGAATTGCATTCGATTCTGTTACTCTTTTCATGGCAAAACTGTGCCAGCTAACATTAGACCTCACTCCACCAGAGCCACAGCCACCTCCACAGCCTTCTTAAGAGGGGTGGCTACCAAGGACATTTTAGAAGCTGCTACATGGAGCTCCGTGCATACATTTTCCAAGCATTACAACTTACCCTTATATTCCAAATCCAGAGCAGGCTTTGCTACGGCAGTCCTGCATGGCATTTTAGCTACACCATCCTTTTCTTAGATCCTACCACCCCCAGATTGGCTATGGTATTCTACCCATATGTAAGGACTGCAGATGCATCCTTGAAGGACATAGTATAGTTTTGTACCTACCATAAATGTAGATGTCCGATAGGTATGCATCTGCAGTCAGGTTTACCCTCCCTCCTTCCCCTCTGTGGTATTTCTTGGGTACTTATCCCTCTCATAGCTAGCTGGGGTTATCTATTATGGTGTATTTGTTTTATATTGCTGTGCATGCTTGGAATTTATTGCATCTCTCCAAATTTAGCCTTCCTTAGAGGGCACCTGGCATCTGGGGCAAGAAAAACTGAGGAAGATGGCGTTGGCTGATGCTTTTATACCCCAGGCGCTCTGACGTCAGGAAAAGGGCGACATCAGCCGACGCAGGACCCAGACTTTGGAATCCGGCCGACCGAAGGGCTGCCTGAGGCAGGACAACCCATATGTAAGGACTGCAGATGCATACCTATCGGACATCTACGTTTATGGTAGGTACAAAACTGTACTTTTTTCATGGTCATTACCTTTGCGAGGGGGGGGTAGGAGGGATGCAGATTTCCAAGGTGATTAGTTTGTGGTTGGATCTAACCAGGAAGGAGATAACTATTGATGTAGAGCAACGGTCGCCCATGTTAGTAATGACCAGGTCAAGGATGTTGCTACATCTAGTGGGGGCAAGAACAAGCTGGTCCAGGGCAGTGGAATTAATGAACTCCAGGAAATGTTGGGCAAGTGTATTGGTACATGAGTAGTTTACCCAGTTAATGAGGGGATAGTTGAAGTTGCCTAGTAAGAGAGTGTTAGGTTGGACCCTAATATTCTCCAGGATGTTTAGGAATGTGGAGTGTGAGCCTTGGGACATGGTTGGGGACCTATAGCAGGCTACGACCTGAATCGCTGTTTTACCAAATGTTAGCTGCACCTGAAATATCTCTGATGCATTATGTTGGGCTACCAGTCTGGTGGTGTGCGCATCCTTTATGAATATGGAAATACCACCACCTTTGGAGGTTCAGTTCAAGTTCTGGGGCCGAAAGGTGTGGAATGAGCTATAGCCTGGTAGTGCAGTGGTGTTTTCTGTTGCCTTGAACCAGGTCTCTGTTACAGCACATTCTCCATTTTAAGGAGTTCTTCAAGTGAGTGCATTTTGAGATTTAGACTTCTAGCATTGAGCAACATGACCCTCAGATTACATTTGTTTGTAGCTGTTACGGTGGTAATTTGGTCTTTGGAACACCACCTAAAAAGGCACTATAGGGGTTATGAGAGCCTTGGCCAGTATCCAGAAACCCAGGGCTGACAGATGCAGGCCATCTCTGGCAAAGCATAGAGATCTGTCAATCATGTCCTCCCAGGCAGATACTGGATCCCCTTAGACTGACACCAGAAACTTAGCCAATTGTTGAAATCAATCATTTTCTGCTTGTACTTTTGTATCATTCTGGGTGATGGTAGGATGCTGCTCAGGGCTAGGGTCATACTCACCTGGGCTACATAATTCGAGAGCTCCCCCATGTCTTTTTTCATGTAGTCCACGGAGGTACATCTCAGGTCATTCACACCCACATGTACAATGACAGAGTCATATTTTTACCTGTTGTTGAGGGACCTGAGTGCGTGCATTATGTGGTGCATCCTGGCACCTGACAGGCAGCTGTTACATTCTCCTTATTCAACCTAGTGAGTGGGACATCAGTGTACCTCACTATCGAGTCACCTATGACTAGTGTGTTGGGCATGTTGTTTTGCCTTAGGGGCTTTGGTTGAGTGGCACACTGTTTAGGAGAGTTATGTGTCTCATGATTAGTGTTGTGTTGTGGTGGTCAAGTGCATTTCTGCCGTGGAGGTCTCTGCTGCTTGGGCAGATTTTTTTTTTTTGAGAGCCTCTGCGAGGGTGGGTGTGTGGTTTGTGTTTTTATGTGAAGGCAGTGCTTGTGTGTGTTCTGGAGGGCTATGTGTTCCATGTGATGTGGCACAAGTGTTGACCTTCTCCTCTTGACCAGCTATTTCAGTCTTGGCTAGAGAGTGCGTGGCTTCCAATTTGGATATATAAGTGCATCTCTCACAAGTCTGAGTGTTGGGAGGTAAGAGGAGAGGGTTGTTGGTGTACATGAGGCAGTTGCTATATTGCCTCAGGAAGCCAAGTTCACCAGGTTAATAGGAGAAAGCACAGGGAACTGACCTTTAGGCATGCCTGGAGCGGTGGACATTAATAATAAGTACTGGATCTGTTTCCTTGTAGAATGTTTATTGCTGGTAGCACTTTTGTGTACTACAATAATTGCTACAAGAAGTCTGGTAAAGTGCTTGACTAATAAGCTAGTATAGGTGCAGGAGAGGAGAGAACTAGTAGATGTAAGGGAAAAATTGAAGAGCAGACTCTGGCACTGCTCAGAAGCTTACAAACAGTCCTGGATACAGCAAGTCTGTAACTGGACTAGACTAGTTACAAGAAAGGTGGGAAACAAGCTCAAACATGGGCTTTTAAAAGCTGAGAGAGATCGAAAAACTGTCCAAATGGCCAATAAACTATAATTTCTGGGTCAGGAGCCACTCCTCTTGTGATAGATAGGCTACCTAGTGCTTACCACTCCCACTGATAAGCTGGAAGGCTTCCCTCCAACACAGAAAGGCTTGGGGGCTCAGATGCTTACAAACAGTCTTGGACAAGCATTAACCCTCTTTTGAAGCTTAATTTGGACAGCACGAAGTTACTGATACCCGTTGATTCAGCAAATGACTTGGGGTTTGAAGAAATATTCAAAACAGTGGAGAATGCAGCCTATCGCTTAAAGCGTTTGCAATGGCAACGCTTCCATGTGGAGGCATGCCTAGATCACCAGCTGATTCCCCATGGACTACGAGTAAAATGTATGCCTAGCTACGGAAATACCTACCCAGAATTGTTAGCTAAATGGCAAGCGATCAACATCTACACTAGCTTCAGTTACATGAAGCTACTTATTGATTTCTTTAGGCCACAAGAAGAAGAGATTAATAAAGTCATTGAAAGTAAACAAAAGGAGCTAGAATCTGTGGATTTCTTTGAAGCTAATTTGCATAGGTTGGAGAACTTGCAAAACAGACTAGCAGTCTATGAAGTGAAATTGAAGGAACAGAAGAGCCAGAAGTTACTAAGGGATTATAATGATATTAAACAAGGCCAACTTTTTGAATGGCCTAGAGCCCCTAAGCAGGGTGACAAGAGAAGTGAGAATGAGGTCACTGCAGCCAACCAGATGCATAAAAGTTGAGATGAAACACGCCATGAAGTGACAGAGCTGAGGTTCATCAAGTGAATGGCGCCCATACTGTTATAAATGTAACCAATGGGAATATGTGTTCTCAAAATGATGATATAGAATGTTTGATTGAAGGAAGTCTTGAGGTTCCCATGGAGCAAGTCAACAATACAACAAATGCTTCTAATCCTATTTGTATGAATGAATCGTCCTCTATGCCCACTATGCGATCAGGAGCCATGTCCAAGAAAGGATAGATACATCTACCTATTGAACAGCAACTTCCTTTTTTAATACATGTGAAGGAGCCACGTGTAGGCAGACCTGCAAGCAGAGAAAGGAAGAGAAGGAAAGTTCTGTGATGAATTCCTTAGTTGTTAATATCTCGAATGGTATTCTGAAAAAAGAGTTTGTTACTCTACTTGAGAAAGGATTGAGTTTTATACCATCTTTACGTTCACCGCTGCATGAGTTTGTGACTGATATAAAGTGTTTTGGATGTAATGTGACATTAAAACATATTTTTGGGTCCAATGTTAGATCAGATCATGACTCTGAAAGACCACCTAGGAAGCCTAGCATGTTTGTTCCAGTAAGCCATTCTATGGTAGAGATTCTTATTCGCTTATGTGAGCAAGAACTAGCCAAAAGTAGAACACATGGCAAAGGTAAACAGTATTAGAATTTGACCAAAGAAGAATTGGATGCTTTAAAAGAACTACAAACTAGAGAGGAATTAACCATTAGACCAGCTGACAAAGGAGGAGCTGTGGTGGTGATGCGTACGGATGATTATAATGAAAGTATGTTGGATATGCTCGGTGATCGAGCAACATACTTAAGAATTATGAAGAAAGAAGTTGATGTGATGAAAAGGAGGATAGAAGATGTACTTTATGAGATGCTTCTGAATAGGAGTATAACAAAGGAACTGTACAGATTTTTTTAGTAGAACATTCTGTCATACCTATCATCAATGGACTGCCAAAAATCCATAAAAACAGCTCTAAACCACCCATGCATCCCATAGTGGCAGACTGAGGATGGTCAATGGAACCTCTCTCAGTCTTTTTGGAAAATGAGCTGAAAAGCTATGGAGTGATTACAAGAACATAGTAAAAGGTATGGCACAGTTCCTACAGCATTTACAGGAAGCCACTACTAACATCTATGACTTCTCAAATTTGCTATTAGTCACTATGGATGTTCATAGTTTGTTTACATCGATTCCTAACTCATATGGTGTTGAAGCCATAAGAGATTTGTATAGAGAAAGGAAATTAGACTCCTATGTTATCTGCAGCCTATTGGAACTGGTGCTAGAGAACAATTTATTTGTTTATGGAGATAGCTACTATTGGCAGAAGTGGGGGATAGCTATGGGTACCCCCGCGTGAATAGCTATGCTAATCTCGTGTTGGCTCGGTGGGAAGAGCTATGGGCACTGAATGTAAACTTCCAATGGAAAGGGAATGTGCTCCTCTATAATAGATTTGTGGATGACATTATGATTCTATGGGTTGGAAGTGAGGAAGAAGTCCAAAATTTTGTGGATTTTTTAACACAGACTACTTTGTTTCTAAAATTCGATGTTAAGATGTCCAGAACAGATATTGAATTTCTGGATGTCAAGATCCTAGTGGATCCTATTGAAGGGATAAATACTATGCTGTATCGGAAACCTATGTGGAGGAATCATATGGTATATTTTTCCAGTATGCACCCGAGACATATTTTCCGCAATGTGGGTTGACAACCAAGTCACTTGAGTGTCCAGGCTCTGTATTCTAGATGATACTTTTCTCATGGAAAGCAATAAACTGTTACAAGGTTTCAAGGATCATGGTCATAGGCCAGCCAGAGAAGGAATAACAATAGATTGTGCAAGAGATCTGAGAATGAATAAGGGTAGACCCTGCTACTCTCAACAATATATTAATGGAATGTCAAGTGAAGTGATGAAAGATGATAGAATACATCCTAATGTAGGGCAGTGGACCATGAGGGTCAGCCTTACTTACAGTAGTGATAATTTTACAATATGTGAAATAATCAAAAAATACTGGCCTGTGTTAACATCAGACAATAGACTGAAAGAACCACACGTCATTTAACTTTTAAGAACAAGAAAAATCTAAAGAGGTTGCTTTGCAATAAAAGCTGCAAAGCCAAAAGGAATTAACATATACGCTCTGGCAAATGGAAATGTGGCAGTTGTAAAGCCTGTACTGTTATCAATACCAGTAATGTTTTTACACTTCCAGTTATAGGAAGGACATACCAGTTTTTCTGGAAATGCTAACTGTAATATTAAGAATGTGGTATATGTTACTACCTGAACTTTTTGCCCATGTTTCTATGTGGGCAAAATGAATAGGATGTTAAAAGAAAGAAATTTTAAGCACCAAGTTACACATTAAGGTTGTTATGAATGTGTTGTATGCTCATATTCGAGATAATGCCACCCATACATTTAGATTTATGGTCCTTGCAATGGTTCGTCCAACTATAAGTGAAGGGGATGTAACAAATCAAATGAAAATGGAAGAATCTAAATGGATAATGGACTTAAGGGCTGATTGTTTCCCAGGGCTTAATGGTGTTGTTCCACTTAAACTGTTCCTGAAGGAATGAAGATTGACTTTTTGCCATTAAGGAAGCTCATCATATATTTATTATTTTTTACTTTCTATCCGTCTTTGTTACAGATGTCAGCTCTGTAATATTCCTTCTGTATACTTTCTATAGAATAGGTGTTTATGCATGCTTTCATTTCTTTTGGAGATGTGAACATGACATCTTTTAAGTTTGGAGTTATAGTGTATTCTGCTATTAATGGGTGAGTTTTCTGTCTATTTTGTTCATAATATGAATTCTGAATGTTCACCAGACTTCCATGCGATTACAATAGTTGTTTGTTGTATATCAGGCTGTGACTGTTGCTTCTTTAATATTATGGTTGTGAACCTGCTATGTTAACATTATGAGCTCTGAGTTTTTAACAGATTTACAAGCTGTGTAATGGTTATGAAAGCAGTGTTTTATTTACTATAAGTTTTAATATTTTATGCTGATTGTCTCTAACAAAATGTAGTTTTGTTCTAAGCTTGGATCTAAGTTATTTTGAAACATGTTTTTGTTACAAGTACACTATGCAAATGGGGAGTAAGTGTTGCTATGTTTCATTGCCTCATTTTTTTTAATTGCTTAATTGCCTTTTAACTAGATTGGTTAGCTTGTTCTTAAATAGTTGTGTGTAGGAACTGTTTTCAGTATCTGAGGAAGGCACATGCCGAAAACGCTTATCCTGTTCTTGTTTTTGTTGTATTAAAGTTCCAGTTTTATGTCTATGGTGTTAAGTTCCTTTCTCGTTTTCTTCTAATTTGTGTACTGGAGTGTTCCTGGGTGGTGCTACTGGATATTGGTACTGTTGACTCACAAGAGACACAGCAGTGGTTTCTTTTCAAGTTTTAATATAGCAGCAACCAGCAAAGGTTTGAAATCTTTTATGTTAAACCTTAAATAGAAGGTTTAGTTTTAGCTCTACCCCCCTCAGGTCACAGATGATTAACCTTAATTGAACTGTTCTGATTTGTGCCTGACTCACAAAAGACACAGCTGTGCTCTCTTTTCAAGTTGTAGTATGCAATTAAAAGCAGAATACAAGAAAAACACAGTGTAAAGAAAAAAATCACATTATACAAAATAGAAAAAGTAAAATCCACAAAAAACAGTCAAAAAACAAAATCCTGGTGTCTGACAGACCAAGAAGCCCCAAAATAGTTTTAACGCAATTTATTTCCACTCAAAACCACAGCGTCTTCGCCACTGAACCTTCAGTAGCTACCTCAGAAACAAGCAAAAAGAGCGCTAGCTTTTCAAATTTAAAACGTAGTAAGTGACATACGTATACGTCACTTCCTTCCATAATTAGTTTAAAATGAAATTACAAATGTATACAATGATTTAAAATCTATAAAAATGTCTCGTAGGACAACCAGAGAAAGTGAAAAGGGTGCCTTGTAGCATCATACCAAGTCAAGGAGTATATTTTAACCATATAAAGAAAAGTTTTTTTCAAACAACTTCGATGGTCAAATATGAAATAATTGTTATAGAACAAGTAAAAGGAGCATCTTATTAACTCACAGTTAAGTCATAAATCATGTTTACAAATCAAACAACCTAGCCAGCACAGCTGTCCAAGGTCAATAGTATGTTTTAAATATTAAAAAACGATAATTCACATGGATGTGAAGTGTAAATTTATATATCCACCATTTAAACATAATACTAGAAAAAGTGTAAACTACACAAAAACACTTTCAACTAGCAAGTTTTTACAAAGGTGAATATGTAAAACATCAAAAAAATCTAGAAAGATTTTTACTCAGTAAGCCATGCCACTACTTTTAAAGGTGAATACTACACCAATATCCTACAAATTTTTTACACCCAATACTATTGCAAGGGGAAATAAACAGCTGTCAAAAAGTCACCACAGAAATAACAATGGTGGAATACTTAAAATATGTATTTTACTCGTGGTACCAAGAAGTATATGTATATATACCCATCCCTCACCTTAGGTAGCTTTTAACCTTTAAAACAGAGGAAATGTTGCAATTTTCATTTAATCCGGGGACTGTGAAGGCATCTAGTTTGATTTGCCATTCCAGTTCTCGAGTTTCCAGAACCAAGGAAAAAGGTCCACCTCTCATATTTTGGGGAACATGGTCAATAGCCATAAACTGAAAACTGTGCCCAGAATGGCCAATGATGTGTTTGGCCAAAGCGTTTTCGCATTTTTTATTTTTAATGACATAGACGTGTTGATAAATCCGCTCGCAAAGTTTGCGGTCCGTCTTTCCAATGTAAAACGCTGGGCAACAATGACACAGGGCCACATAAACAACAGACTTCGTGTTGCAATTCATTTTATGGTTGATGTAAAATTTCTTGTTCCTCTCCAGGAATGAGTTGCCTGTTTTTAACATTTTACACCAGTTACAAGCCCCACAAATGAAAGTACCTTTTTGCCTGGACAGTGGATCACAATCCATGTTCCTTTGAAGTAGTTCTTTTAAATTGTTCCCCCTTTTATATACTACCGATGGGTACATCCCCAATTTCTCCAACAATAAAGGATTGCATTTAATAAAGTGCCAGTTTTTCCGAATGATAGACCAGATGGAATCAGAATCATTGTTAAATGTCACAACAAAACTTACCAAAAAGTTAGGTTGTGTTATTCTGGTAATCATTTGAGTAGATGGAGAAACAATGTTCTCATCTGGTTCATTCAAGAAATCTCTGGCATTAGTTGTACATACGTTATCATTGTCTACAAGAAGTGGTTTGTAGAAGCCAGTAGATCTTTTAAAATTGACTTCCGCAATAAGCTCTACCACAAGCTCTTCAGGGTACCCACGGTGAATGAATTATCATTCGGAAAAACTGTCACTTTATGCAATCCTTTATTGTTGGAGAAATTGGGGATGTACCCATCGGTAGTATATAAAAGGGGGAACAATTTAAAAGAACTACTTCAAAGGAACATGGATTGTGATCCACTGTCCAGGCAAAAAGGTACTTTCATTTGTGGGGCTTGTAACTGGTGTAAAATGTTAAAAACAGGCAACTCATTCCTGGTGAGGAACAAGAAATTTTACATCAACCATAAAATGAATTGCAACACGAAGTCTGTTGTTTATGTGGCCCTGTGTCATTGTTGCCCAGCGTTTTACATTGGAAAGACGGACCGCAAACTTCGCAAGCGGATTTATCAACACCTTTATGCCATTAAAAATAAAAAATGTGAAAATGCTTTGGCCAAACACATCATTGGCCATTCTGGGCACAGTTTTCAGTTTATGGCTATTGACCATGTTCCCCAAAATATGAGAGGTGGACCTTTTTCCTTGGTTCTGGAAACTCGAGAACTGGAATGGCAAATCAAACTAGACGCCTTCACAGTCCCCGGATTAAATGAAAATTGCAACATTTCCTCTGTTTTAAAGGTTAAAAGCTACCTAAGGTGAGGGATGGGTATATATACATATACTTCTTGGTACCACGAGTAAAATACATATTTTAAGTATTCCACCATTGTTATTTCTGTGGTGACTTTTTGACAGCTGTTTATTTCCCCTTGCAATAGTATTGGGTGTAAAAATTTTGTAGGATATTGGTGTAGTATTCACCTTTAAAAGTAGTGGCATGGCTTACTGAGTAAAAATCTTTCTAGATTTTTTTGATGTTTTACATATTCACCTTTGTAAAAACTTGCTAGTTGAAAGTGTTTTTGTGTAGTTTACACTTTTTCTAGTATTATGTTTAAATGGTGGATATATAAATTTACACTTCACATCCATGTGAATTATCGTTTTTTAATATTTAAAACATACTATTGACCTTGGACAGCTGTGCTGGCTAGGTTGTTTGATTTGTAAACATGATTTATGACTTAACTGTGAGTTAATAAGATGCTCCTTTTACTTGTTCTATAACAATTATTTCATATTTGACCATCGAAGTTGTTTGAAAAAAACTTTTCTTTATATGGTTAAAATATACTCCTTGACTTGGTATGATGCTACAAGGCACCCTTTTCACTTTCTCTGGTTGTCCTACGAGAAATTTTTGTAGATTTTAAATCATTGTATACATTTGTAATTTCATTTTAAACTAATTATGGAAGGAAGTGACGTATACGTATGTCACTTACTACGTTTTAAATTTGAAAAGCTAGCGCGCTTTTTGCTTGTTTCTGAGGAAGCTACTGAAGGTTCAGTGGCGAAAACACTGTGGTTTTGAGTGGAAATAAAGTGCGTTAAAACTATTTTGGGGCTTCTTGGTCTGTCAGACACAAAATAGAAAAAGACAGACTAATAAATAAGCACCTCTCCAGGCATGTCTAAGGGTCAGCTCCCAGTGATTTCTCCTGTCTACCTGATGAATCTGGGCATCTTAGGGCAATGCAGCAATTGCCTCATGTACACAGAAAACCCTCTCCTCTTACCACCCAACACTACAATCTATGAGAGATGCACTTATATAGCCAAACTGGAAGCAAAGCTCTCTTCACCCAAGACTAGACTAGACAGTCAAGAGGAGAAGGCAAACACTTGCACCACACCACACTCATCACATAGTCCCTCAAAACCTACACCACCAAAACACACACACAGAAACATAAAACACACACCTACATTCGCGGAGTCTCTCAATAAAAACCTGCCCAAGCATCAGGGACCTCCAAAGCAGAAATGCAAGCAAACTCCACCCACCCAACACAACCCAAATGACACATAGCCTACAAACTCAGTGTGCCACTCAACCATAGCCCATAAGGCATAACGACGTACCCAACACTCTAGTCATAGGTGTCTCTATAGTCAGGCACACTGATGATACACTCACTAGGCTAAACAAGGAGAAAGTTACTGTCAGCTGACTGTCAGGTGCCAGGATCCACCACATAACGCACGCACTCAGGTCACTCCACAACAAGTACAAATATGACACTGTCATTGTCCATGTTGGTGTGAATGACCTGAGACGTACCTCCCTGGACTACATGAAAAGAGACATGGAGGAGCTCTCTGATCTTGTAGCCCAGGCAGATATGACCCTGGCCCTGAGAAGCATCTTGCCATCGCCCAGAATTGATGCCACAGTACAAGGACAAAAATGATTGACTTCAACAATTGGCTAAGCTTCTGGTGTCATTCTAAGGAGATCCAGTATCTGTTTGCCTGGGACGACATGATTGACAGACCACGATGCTTTGCCAAAGATGGCCTGCACCTGTCACCCTTGGGATTTTGGATACTGGCTAAGGCTCTTGCCACCCCTATAGTGCCTTTTTAGGCAAGGTTCAAATGACAAATTCACCACCGTAACAGGTACAAGCAAGCAAAATCTGAGGGTAATGCTACTCAATGCTAGAAGTCTAAACCTCAAAATGCACTCACTCAAGGCACTCCTTAAAATGGAGAACATTGACATCTGTGCAGTGACAGTGACCTGGTTCAAAGCTCCAGAGAGCACCCCTGCATTACCAGGTTATAATTCATACCACACCTTTTGGCCACCTAACCAGGAATGAAGCACTAAAGTTGGAGGCATGTCCATATTCATTAAGGATATCCACACCTCCAGGGTAGTTGCACACCATAATGCATCCGAGATTATCCAAGTGCAACTAACTCTGGGCAAGACCGCAATCCAAATTGTAGCTTGCTACAGACCCCCCACCATGTCTCAGGATTCCCACTCCTCATTTCTTGACTCCTCATTTCTTGATACACTGGAAAGTATTAGGGTACAACCTAACAACATAATAATGGGCGATTTCAACTACCCCACCATTAACTGGGAAAACTACTCATGTACCAACTCTTTTGCTCAACATTTTCTGGAATTCATAAATTCCAACGCCTTGGATCAACTTATTCACACCCCCACCAGGGGCAGCAATATCCTAGACCTGGTCATTACCAACATGGGCAATCTGTGTTCCACCCCAGAGGTCAATTCCTCGTTGGTCAGATCTGACCACAAGCTAATCACCCTAGACATCCACATCCCGTCCCCACTCACAATTATGGAAACCACCGTAAAAAACTTCTCCAAAGCCAACTTCACACTTCTTAAGACAGAAGTGGCAAACTTCATGACACCCATGCTGATGGACAATAGAGGTACGACTGCTGAATCCTACACAAATGCACTTCATAAGGACTTACATGAGTGCATGGATCATGCTATCCCTAATAGAACCAAGATGCTATCTTCCAAAAAAAGGAAGCCAACCTTGTGGTCCTCTGCCATAAACAAACTCTACAACAGAAGAAAGAAACTGTTACAAAAAAAGACTAAAATCCCATGACTGGAGGAACTCCCTGGTCAACCTCAGTAAGAAGCTGAGATCTCTCATAAAATTCTCCAAAGCTAGTTACAAAAAAATTGCCACTGACTCTAAAGACAACCACAAAGTATTCTATAGCTATGTCAAGAATCTCAATGGCAACACTCAGATCTGCTCTGAGTTACAGCACAATGGCACTAAATATACAGAATCAACTGATATTGCCAACATCCTGGCAGATAGGGTCAGTGCTAACTTTATTCCCCTCTCACCCCCTAGAGAGCCCATCTCTATACCGAAAGAATGCAAAGTTCCTGTAATCACGGCTGCACAGGTAAAAAACACACTCTCCAAAGGCAAGAACACAGCATCCATGTGACCTGACAATCTCCCAGGCTGCGTTCTATATGAGCTACAGAATGAACTGGTACCCTACCTAAGTGCCATGTTTAATCATAACCTCACCTCAGGCTTTGTGCCCACTGAATGGTGCACCGCAACGGTTATCCCACTCCACAAAGGGGGAGCCACAACCGACCCCGGGAGCTACCGCCCCATTAGCCTGACGAGCCTGGTCTGCAAGGCCATGGAACGTATCTTCATGGAACTCATAAACAAAGACATTGGTAATCTCCAAACTCTGGATCCTACCCAGTTTGGATTTGTAAAAGGCAGCTCATGTCTCCTAAACCTGATTGACTTCTTTGAAGCAGCCACCAAAGCCATAGATGAGGGTAAGGTGGTTCACACAGCTTTTCTAGATCTTACCAAGGCTTTTGACACCATCCCCCACTCTGGAATTATAGATAAGCTCACTAAACTCTGTATAAATCCCTATGTCACAAGATGGGTTGCCAACTGGCTCATGGACAGAACCCACACTGTGAAAGTAGTAGACTTCAAATCCGACTTCAGACCAGTGACAAGTGGAGTACCACAGGGTTCAGTCCTGGGTCCTCTCCTGTTTGGCATCTACTTCTCTGAAGTACAGGCTAACACTGAAGGTCTGCAAACTAGGAGCCATAATCGAAACTCCTAACAATGTGGACATACTACAAAAGGGCCTCACTGAGACAGATGCCTGGTGTCAAAGCCATGGCCTGAAGCTCAATGCCAAAAAGTGTATTGTCATCCCCTTTGGTAAAAACTCTGTACCCATGAACTACCATATAGCTGTTAGTCTACTTAACATCAAAAATGTGATGAGACCTTGGGATACAGGTGGACAGTAGTCTCTCCTTTAATAATCACATCGCCACATTGGTCATGAAATCCTTCTAGGTGGCTCACCTCATCACAAAAGGTTTCTCATCCAGACAAAAAGAGGCCATTGTTCCCCTCTACTCATCACTCATTAGATCCATTATAGAGTACAATGCCCCTTTTGGTATGTACCTCACAAGACATCTACAACAACTGGAAAGGCCACAGAAATACCTCACAATGAAGATTACTGGCCTCAAACAAATGCCCTATGCAGACCGTCTCGAAAAACTCCAGCTTTACTCCGTCGCATATTGCCTACTCAGACACGATCTCTGCCTAACATACAAAGCTATGTCAAACAACTGTGGTTTCTTTTCAAATTTTAATATGGAATTAAAACCAGATTACAAAAAAAAAACATAGTGTAAGGAAAACAAATCACAGTATACAAAATAAAATAAGACAAAGTAATTCAAACTATAGGAAATCAGAAGCAAACTAACTTTGAGAGAAAAGCACAGTGTAAAGAAAACAAATCACATTATATAAAATAGAACAAGACAACAAAGTAATTCAAACAAGAATAAATAGAAAGCAAATTAACCTTTCCTTGACAGCAAGCTGTAGCAGAGTCTTGGTGAGCTTTTCCAGTAAAGCTTTGAAATGTTTCATTTTACCCCTGAAAGAGAATGTTTAGTTTCTAGCTCCACACCATCAGTTCACAGATGATTAACCCTAACTGTCCTGTTCTAACTTATGTGTAACTCCTTAACTGACCTGTTGTAATCTCTGTCAGACTCAAAAGAGACACAGCGGTGGTCTGTTTTCAAGTTTTAATATGCAATTAGAAGCAGAATATAAGAAAAACACACTGTAGAAAAACTGATCCCAGTGTACAGAATAGAAAAAGATAATAAATTAATGTAAAGTAAAGGAAATCAAAAACAAAATATGCTTTGACATCACAGCAAGCTGTGACAGAGTCTGGGTGAGCTTTTCCAGAAAAGCTATGAAATATTTTATTTTATCCCTTAAATAGGATGATCAGGTCATAGCTCCACCCTTTCAGTTCACAGATGATTAACCTTAATTGACCTGTTGCGATTTCTGTCTGACTCACAAGACAGACAGCTGTGGTAATTTTTTAAGTTTTAATATGCAATTAGAAGCAGAATACAAGAAAAAACACAGTGTAAAGAAAGGAAATCACAGTATACAAAATAGAAAAAGGCAAGGAAGCAATACAAAGTACAAGAAATTAAAAGCAAACTAACATTTCCCTTACTGCGAGGTGTGGAAGAGTTTTGGTGAGCTTTTCCAGCAGAGCTTTAGAATGTTTTATCTTGCCCCTTTAATGGAAGGTTTAGTTCCTAGCTGCATCCCCTTAATTCACATATGAGTAACCATAAATGCCTTTTCTAACTTCTGTATTGTAATTCTGTATTTGTAATACAAAGTACAGGAAATCAAAAGCAAACAAGCCTTTCCCACACAGGAAGCTGTGGCAGAGTCTGGGGGAGCTTATCCAGCAAAGCTTTAAATGTTTAGTTGCTAGCTCCACCCCCTCAGTTCACAGATGATTAACCTTCACTGCCCTGTTCTAACTTCTGTGTGACTCCTTAATTAACTTATCATAATTTCTGTTTGACTTACAAGAGACACAACTGTGGTCTCTTTTTTAAGTTTTACTATGCAGTTTAAAGCAGAATACAAGAAAAAGCACAGTGTAAATACAACAAATGACAGTATACAATATAGAAAAATGCAGAGTAATGCAAAGTACAGGAAATCAAAAGCAAACTACCCTTTCCCTTACAGCAAGCTGTTGCAGAGTCTGAATGAGCTTTTTCAGCAAAGCTTTGAAATATTTTATGTTACCCCATAAAGAGAAGGTTTAGTTCTTAGCTCTGACCCCCTCAGTTCACAGATGTTTACCCTTAATTGAACTGTTGTCATTTGTGCTTGACTCACAAAAGACACAGCTGTGGTCTCTTTTCAAGTTGTAATATGCAGTTAAAAGCAGAATACAAGAAAAGCACAATGTAAAGAAAACAAATCACAGTATACAAAATAGAAAAAGACAGAGTAATACAAAGTGCAGGAAATCAAAAGCAAACCAACCTTTCACTCACAGCAAGCTGTGGAAGAGTTTGGGTGAGCTATTCCAGCAAAGCTTTGAAATGTTTTATTTTACCCCTTAAATAGAAGTTTCAGTTCCTAGCTCCACCTCTCAGTTCACAGAGGATTAACCCTAACTAACTTATTATAGGTTCTGTGTGACTTCTTAATTAACCTGTTCTAGTTGCTGTCTGACTCACAAGAGGCACAGCTGTGGTCTGCTTTCAAGTTTTAATATGCAATTATAAGCACTATGGAAGAAAAACAGAGTGCAAAGAAAACAGGTCACAGTGTGCAAACAGAAAAAGACAATAAAGTAATAAAACTACAAGAAATGAAAAGCAAACTATCCTTTCCCTCACAGCAAACTGAGGCATAGTCTGGGCGAGCTTTTCCAGAAAAGTTTTGAAATGTTCTAGTTCACCCCTTAAATACAATGTTTAGCTCCTAGCTCCACCTCTCAGTTCACAGATTATTAACCTTAACTTACCTGTTCTAACTTCTGTGTGACTCCTTAACTGGCCTGTTCTAATTTCTGTCTGACTTACAAGAGACACAGCTTTGGTCTCTTTTCAAGTTTTAATCTGCAGATTAAAAGCTGAATGCAAGAAAACACAGAGTAAAGAAAACAAATTCCAGCATACAGTATAGAAAAAGACATTATAGTAACACAAAGTGCAATAAATCAAAACCAAAGTAACCTTTCCCTCACAGCAATCTGTGGCAGAGTCTGGGTGAGCTTTTCCAGCAAAGCTCAGAAATGTTTTATTTTACCCCTTACATAAAAGGTTTAATTGCTAACTCCACCCCCTAACTTCACAGATGATTAACCTTAACTGACCTGCTCTAACTTCTGTGTGACTTCTTAAATAACCTGCTCTGATTTCTGCCTGACTCATAAGAGACACAGCTGTGGTCTCTTTTCAAGTTTTAATATGGAATTAAAACCAGAATACAAAAAAAAAAAAAACACTGTGTAAGGAAAACAAATCACAATATACAAAATAGAAGGAAATCAAAAGCAAGCTAACCTTTCCCCCACAGCAAGCTGTGGCAGAGTCTGGGTGAGCTTTTCCAGCAAAGCTACGAAATCTTTTATTTTACCCCTTAAATAGGAGATTTAGGTCATAGCTCCACCCTTTCAATTCACAGATGATTAACCTTAATTGACCTGTTGTAATTTCTGTCTGACTCAAAAGAGATATAGCAGTGGTCTTTTTTTAAGTGATAATATGCAATTAAAAGCAGAATACAAGAAAAACACTCACTGTGAGGCATGGAAGAGGTTTGGTGAGCTTTTCCAGCAGAGCTTTAGAATGTTTGATTTTACCCCATTAATAGAAGGTTTAGTTCCTAGCTGCACCCCCTCGGTTCACAGATGATTAACCATAGCTGCCTGTTCTAACTTCTCTGTGACTCCTTAATTGACCTATACTAAATGTTGTCTGTCTCTCAAGATACGCAGTTGTGGCCTCTTTTCAAGTTTTAATATGCAGTTAAAAGCAGAATACAAGAAAAACACAATGTAAAGAAAACAAATCACAGTATACAAAGTAGAAAACAACAATAAAGTAATATAAATACAAGAAATCAAAAGCAAACTAACCTTTCCTGCACAGCCAGCTGTGGCAGAGTCTGGGGGAGCTATTCCAGCAATGCTTTAAAATGTGTCATTTTCCCTGTAAATATAAGGTTTAGTTCCTAGCTCCACCTCCTCCCTTCACAGATGATTAACCTTAACTGACCTATTCTAATGTATGTGGACCCCTTAATTGGCTTTTTTTTAAATTTCTGTCTGACTCAAAAGAGAAACAGATGTGGTCTGTTTTCAAGTTTCAATACTCAATTAAAAGCAGAAAAGAAGAAAATCACTGTATATTTCACCCCTTAAATAGAAGTTTCAGTTTCTAGCTCAACCTCTCAGTTCACAGAGAATTAACCTTAACTGACTTGTTATAGGTTCTGTGTGACTTCTTAATTAACCTGTTCTAGTTTCTGTCTGACTCACAAGAGGCACAGCTGTGGTCTGCTTTCAAGTTTTAATATGCAATTATAAGCACTATGGAAGAAAAACAGAGTGTGAAGAAAACAGGTCACAGTGTATAAAAAAGATAAGAAAATAACGTAATCAAACTACAAGAAATGAAAAGCTAACTATCCTTTCCCTCACAGCAAATTGAGGAATAGTCTGTGTGATCTTTTACAGAAAAGCTTTGAAATGTTCTAGTTTACCCCTTAAATACAAGGTTTAGCTCCTAGCTCCACCCCTCAGTTCACCAAATATTAACCTTAACTGACCTGTTCTAACTTCTGTGTGACTTCTTAACTGGCCTGTTCTAATTTCTGTCTGACTCACAAGAGACACAACTTTGTTTTTTTTTTAAGTTTTAATATGCAGGTTAAAAGCTAAATGCAAGAAAACACAGTTGAAAGAAAACAAATCCCAACAATACAGTATAGAAAAATATATTATAGTAATACAAAGTGCAAGAAATCAAAACCAAGCTAACCTTTCCCTCAAGCAATCTGTGGCAGAGTCTGGGTGACTTGTTATAGGTTCTGTGTGACTTCTTAATTAACCTGTTCTAGTTTCTATCTGACTCACAAGAGGCACAGCTGTGGTCTGCTTTCAAGTTTTAATATGCAATTATAAGCACTATGGAAGAAAAACAGAGTGTGAAGAAAACAGGTCACAGTGTACAAAACAGAAAAGGAAAATAAAGTAATCAAACTACAAGAAATGAAAAGCAAACTATCCTTTCCCTCACAGCAAACTGAGGAATAGTCTGTGGGATCTTTTCCAGCAAAGCTCAGAAATGTTTTATTTTACCCCTTAAATAAAAGGTTTAATTCCTAGCTCCTCATCCTAACTTCACAGATGATTAACCTTAACTGACCCATTCTAACTTCTGTGTGACTCCTTAAATGACCTGCTCTAATTTCTGCCTGACTCACAAGAGACACAGCTGTGGTCTCTTCAAGTTTTAATATGGAATTAAAACCAAAATACAAAAAACACAGTGTAAGGAAAACAAATCACAGTATACAAAATAGAACAAGACAAAGTAATTCAAACTACAGGAAATAAAAAACAAACTAACCTTTCCCTCACAGCAAGCTGTGGCAGAGTTTGGGTGAGCTTTTACAGCAAAGCTATGAAATCTTTTACCCCTTAAATAGGAGGTTTAGGTCATAGCTCCACCCTTTCAATTCACAGATGAGTAACCTTAATTGACCTGTTGTAATCTCTGTCTGACTCAAAAGAGAGATAGCAGTGATCTTTTGAAAGTGATAATATGCAATTAAAAGCAGAGTACAAGAAAAAACACTCACTGTGAGGCATGGAAGAGTTTTGGTGAGCTTTTCCAGCAGAGCTTTAAAATGTTTGATTTTACCCCGTTAATAGAAGGTTTAGTTCCTAGCTGCACCCCCTCAGTTCACAGATGATTAACCATAACTGAATGTTCTAACTTCTCTGTGACTCCTTAACTGACCTATACTAATTTCTGTCTGTCTCTCAAGATACACAGTTGTGGCCTCTTTTCAAGTTTTAATATGCAATTAAAAGCAGAATACAAGAAAAACACAATGTAAAGAAAACAAATCACAATATACAAAGTAGAAAACAACAATAAAGTAATACAAAATACAATAAATCAAAAGCAAATGAACCTTTCTGCACATCAAGCTGTGGCAGAGTCTGGGGGAGCTTTTCCAGCAAAGCTTTAAAATGTGTCATTTTTACCCTGTAAATATAAGGTTTAGTTTCTATCCACCTCCTCACTTCACAGATGATTAACCTTAACTGACCTATTCTAACTTATGTGTGACCCCTTAATTCACTTTTTTAAAATTTATGTCTGACTCAAACGAGAAACAGCTGTGGTCTGTTTTCAAGTTTCAATATTCAATTAAAAGCAAAAAAGAAGAAAATCACAGTGTAAAGAAAAGAAATAACAGTATACAAAATAGAAAAAGACAGAGTAATGCAAAGTACAGGAAATCAAAAGCAAACTATCATTTCCCTTACAGCAAGCTGTGGCAGAGTCTGAATGAGCTTTCCCAGCAAAGCTTTGAAATCTTTTATGTTACCGCTTAAATAGAAGGTTTAGTTCATAGCTCTACCCCCCCCCTCAGGTCACAGATGATTAATCTTAATTGACCTGTTCTACAGGGGTTACGAGAACCTTGGCCAGTATCTGGAAGCACAGGGGTGACAGATGCAGGCCATCTCTGGTAAAGCATCGAGGTCTGTCAATCATGTCGTCCCAAGCAGACAGATACTGGATCCCCTTAGAATGACACCAGAAACTTAGCCAATTGTTGAAATCAATCATTTTCTGCTTGTTCTGTGGTATAATTCTGCATGATGGTAGGATGTTGCTCAGGGCTAGGGTCATACCCACCTGTGCTACATAATCCAAGAGCTCCTCCATGTCTCTTTTCATGTAGTCCAGGAAGGTACATCTCAGGTCATTCACCCCCACATGTACAATGACAGAGTCATATTTGTACCTGTTGTTGAGGGACCTGAGTGCATGCATTATGTGTGGATCCTGACACCGGCAGGCAGCTGACTGTTACTTTTTCCTTATTCAACCTAGTGAGTGGGACATCAGTGTGCCTCACTATCGAGTCACCTATGACTAGTATGTTGGGCATGTTGTTTTGCCTTAGGGGCTTTAGTTGAGTGGCACACTGTTTAGGAGAGTTATGCTTCCCATGATTAGTGTTGTGAAGTGGTGGTCGAGTGTGTTTCTGCCTTGGCGGTATCTGCTGCTTTGGCAGATTTTTATTGAGAGCCTCCTCGATGGTGAGTGAGTGGTTTGAGTTTTTATGTGAAGGCAGTGCTGGCGTGTGTTCTGGAGGGCTATGTGTTCCATGTGATGTGGTGCTAGTGTTGACCTTCTCCTCTTGACCAGCTATTCCAGTCTTGGCTATAGAGTGTGTGGCTTCCAATTTGAATATATAAGTGCATCTGTTGGAAGATAAGAAGAGAGGGTTGTCGGTGTACATGAGGCAGTTGGTACATTGCCTCAGGAAGCCCAGGTTCACCAGGTTAATAGGAGAAAGCACAGGAAACTGATCGTTAGACATGCCTGGAGGGGTGGGCATTGATAATAAGTACTGGATCTGTTTCCTTGTAGAATGTTTAGTGCTGGTAGCTCTTTTGTGTGCTACAATAATTGCTACAAGAAGTTTGGTAAAGTGCTAGACTAATAAGCTAGTATAGATGCAGGACAGGAGAGAACTAGTAGATCTAAGGGAAAAATTGAAGAGCAGACTCTGGCACTGCTCAGAAGCATACAAATAGTCATGGATACAGCAAGTCTGTATCTGGACTAGACTAGTTACAGGAAAAGTGGGAAACAAGCGCAAATGCAGGCTTTTAAACTGGAAAGTTGAAAGAGGTGGAAAAACTGTCCAAATGGCCAATAAACTACAATTTCTGGGTCAGGAGCTACTCCTCTTGTGGTAGATGGGCTACCTAGTGCTTACCACTCCCACTGAAAGCTAGAAGGCTTCCCTCTAGCACAGAAAGGCTTGGAGGGCTCAGAATCTTACAGACAGTCTTGGACATAGCAAATCTGTATCTTGACTAGACTAGTTACAGGAAAGGGGGGAAACAAGTGTAACTACGAGCTTTTAAATCATAAAATTGAGAAAGATGGAAAAACTTCCCAAATGGCCAATAAATACAATTTCTGGGCCAGAAACCACTCCTTATGTGGTAGATAGGCTACCTAGTACTTACCACTCCCACTGATAAGCTAGCAGGCTTCCATCCAATACAGAAAGGCTTTGGGGGCTCAGGAGCTTACAAACAGTCCTGGATACAGCAAATCTGTATCTGGACTAGACTAGTTACAGGAAAGGGGGAAACAAGTGCAAACGCAGGTTTTTAAGCCTGAAAGTTGAAAGACATGGAAGAAACTGCCCAAAAGGCCAATAAACCACAATATCTGGGCCAGAAACCACTCCTCTTTTGGTAGATAGGCTACCTAGTGCTTACCACTCCCACTGATAAGCTAGAAGGCTTTCCGCCAACACAGAAAGGCTTGGGGGGCTCAGAAGCTTATAAGTAGTCCTGGATACAGCAAATCTGTATCTGGACTAGACTAGTTATAGGAAAGGGGAAACAATTGCAAATGTATGCTTTTAAATCAGAAAGTTGAGAAAGATGGAAAAACTTCCCAAACAGACAATGCATACAATTTCTGGGCCAGAAACTACTCCTTATATGGTAGAGAGGCTACCTAGTGCTTGTCACTCCCATTGATCAGCTAGCAGGCTTTCCTCCAACACAGGAATGCTTTGGGGGCTCAGGAGCTTACAAACAGTCCTGGTTACAGCAAATCTGTATCTGAACTAGACTAGTTACAGGAAAGGGGGGACACAAGTGCAAATGTGGGCTTTTAAATCAGGAAGTTGAGAGAGATGGAAAACTGCCCAAGCAGCTAATAACTATGATTTCTGGGCCAGAAACCACTCATGTGGTAGATAGGTTACCTAGTGCTTACCACTCCCACTGATAAGCTAGCAGGATTCTCTCCAACACAGGAAGGCTTTGGGGGCTCAGGAGGTTACAAACAATCAAGGATACAGAAAATCTATATCTGGACTAGACTAGTTACAGGAAAGGGGGGAAAAAGTGCAAATGTGGATTTTTAAATCAGAAAGTTGAGCGAGATGGAAAAATTGCCCATACAGCCAATAACTACAATTTCTGGGCCAGAAACTACTCCTTATGTGGTAGACAGGTTACCTAATGCTTGCCACTCCCACTGATAAGCTAGCAGGCTTCCCTCCAAGACAGACAGACTTGGGGGTGCTCAGGAGCTTACAAACAGTCCAGGATACAGCAAATCTGTATTTGGACTAGACTAGTTACAGGAAAGAGGGGAAACAAGCTTAGAATTTTTTTTTGTAAAGTGGAAAAGGAGAAAGCTGGAACAGAAGATAATTCAAGGTTAAGAATATAAATGAGTTGGCCTTCTCATATGTTCTCTCACTATTAGGTAGAATGAACTAATGACACTAGACTAGGAGGAGTGTCCCAGATTAAATATACAGTATGGGCCAGCAACTGCAAAGCCACCAAGTATAAGAACAAGCCAACAATAGGGAAGGAGGGGTGGGAAACTATTGCAGCTACTAGCTGTAGCCACTAAATGAAAGTTTTAAACAGATAAAGGAGCAATGAGACTCTAGAGAATGCTTTTAACTGCAAACAAATCAGTTATATGATACCTGATTAGAACATAGTATCCTCAAATAAAAAACTCACAGAAAAGCATGGCTAGAGCACTCACAAACAGGAAATGCAACCATCAGAATGAAAAAGCAGGTTACAGTTAAGTAATTCAGTAAACATGCAATTAGAGTAATTAAACAGTATATAGCAATGAAAAATACAGTTTAAACATTATAAGACAGTACATAAATGCAGAGAAACAGTAAAAAAAGCTTTATAACAGTGCAAAATATAGTAGATTAACTGTATAGCACAATTATAAGCATTACAGAAGTGCAATTCAATAACATAAGTGTAAGAAATACTTATTCTGCTCTTGGAATCTTAAGGAATTTCTGCTTAGTCCCAATGATGAATCAACATTCACAGCCTGGTAAATACAAGCACAGCCCTTTGCAGACACAGGGTTTATATACCAGAAAGGATGGAAGAATCAATAAGCTTGCATTACTACTCAGTCCTATTAGCCTCTGCTGTTACCCAATCACTCATGTTACAGAAGGTCAGGAAGCCCTGTTACCCTCAATAATAATGAAGACAACACACTGTCAGCAGAAAATGGCTGCCAGAAGCACAGGAAACTCAACAAACAAAACTACCAGGCCTGGACAACAGCAGGCCTCAATCAAGATTATGCTACCTGAGTAGAACACAGAAACCTTACAAAAAATGCACAGAAAGAGCACTCACAAACACAAAATACAAGTCTCAGTATGAAAAAGCAGTTTACAGTTTAGTAATTCAATAAAAATGCAATTATAGTAATGCATACTATTACAGCTGCTACCTGTAGCCACTAAATGGAAGTTTTAAACAGATAAAGGAGCAAGAAGACTAGAGAATGCTTTTAACTGCAAACAAATCAGTTATATGATACCTGACTAGAACATAGAAACTTCAAAAAAATGCACAGAAAAAGATGGATAGAGCACTCACAAAAAGAAAATACAACTCTCAGTTTGAAAAAGCAGTTTACAGTTAAGTAATTCAGTAAACATGCAATTAGAGTAATGAAACAATATCTAGCAATGAAAAATACAGTTAAAACAGTTTAAAACAGTACATAAATGCAGTCAAACAGTAAAAAAAGCTTTATAGTAGTGCAAAATGTAGTAGATTAACTGTATAGCACAATTATAAGCATTACAGAAGTGTGATTCAATTAAAAAGGTATAAGAAATATTTATTCTGCTCTTGGAATCTTAAGCAATTTCTACTTAGTCCCAGTAATGAATCAACATCCTCAGCCTGGTAAATAGTACTCAACTATGAACCTATGAAAACACAGTGCAAAGAAAACAATCACATTATATAAAATAGAAAAAAATCAATAAAGTAATACAAAGTGCAAGAAATCAAAAGCAAACTAACCTTTCCCTCACAGCAATCTGTGGAAGAGTCTGGGTAAGCTTTTCAAGCAAAGCTTTGAATTGTTTTTATTTTACCCCTTAAATAGTAGGTTTAGTTCCTAGCTTGACCAACTCAGTTCACAGATGATTAACCTTAACTGACCTGTTCTAACATATGTGTGACTCCTTACTTGACCTCTTGTAATCTCTGTCTGACTCACAAGAGACACAGCAGTGGTCTCTTTTCAAGTTTTAATATAGCAGCAACCAGCAAAGGTTTGAAATCTTTTATGTTACCCCTTAAATAGAAGGTTTAGTTCTTAGCTCCACCCCCTCAGGTCACAGATGACTAACCTTAATTGAACTGTTCTGATTTGTACCCAACTCACAAAAGACACAGCTGTGCTCTCTTTTCAAGTTGTAATATGCAAATAAAAGTAGAATACAAGAAAAACACAGTGTAAAGAAAATAAACCACAGTATAAAAAATATAAAAAGACAGAGTAATACAAATTAGAGGAAATCAAAAGCAGACTAACCTTTCACTGACAGCAAGCTGTGGTAGAGTTTGGGTGAGCTATTCCAGCAAAGCATTGAAATGATTCATTGTACCCCTTAAATAGAAGTTTCAGTTCCTAGCTCCACCTCTCAGTTGACAGAGGATTAACATTAACTGCTCTGCTATAAGTTCTGTGTGACTTCTTAATTAACCTGTCCTAACTTCTGTCTGACTCACAAGAGGCACAGCTGTGGTCTGCTTTCAAGTTTTAAAATGCAATTATAAGCACTATGGAAGAAAAACACAGTGTAAAGAAAATTAATCACAGTGTACAAAATAGAAAAAGACAATAAAGTAATACAAACAACAAGAAATAAAAAGCAGACTATCCTTTCCCTTACAGCAACCTGAGGCAGAGTCTGAGTGAGCTTTTCCAGAAAAGCTTTGAAATGTTCTATTTTTACCCCTTAAATTGAAAGTTTAGTTCCTAGCTCCACCCCCTCAGTTCACAGATGATTAACCTTAACTGACCTGCTCTACCTTCTGTGTGACCCCTTAATTGGCATGTTCTAATTTGTGTCTGACTCACAAGAGAAACAGCTTTGGCCTCTTTTCAAGTTTTAATATGCAGGTTAAAAGCTGAATGGAAGAAAAACACAGTGTAAAGAAAACAAATCTGAGTAAACAATATAGAAAAAGACAATATAGTAATACAAAGTGTAAGGAATCAAAAGCAAAGTAACCTTTCCCACAGAGTAAGGTGTGGGAGAGTCTTGGTAAGCTTTTCCAGCAAAGCCTTGAAGTGTTTTATTTTACCCCTTAAGTAGAAGGTTTAGTTCCTAGCTTGACCTACTCAGTTCACAGATGATCAATCTTATCTGGCCTCTTCTAATGTATGTGTGACTCTTTAATTGACCTGTTGTAATCTCTGTCTGACTCACAAGAGACACAGTTTTAATATGCAGTTAGAAGCAGAATACAAGAAAAGCAAATTGTAAAAAAAAAAAAAAGATCCCAGCATACAGAATAGAAAAAGACAAAATAATGTAAAGTAAATGAAATAAAAAAAACAAACTATGCTATCCCTCACAGCAAGCTGTGGTAGAGTCTGTGTGAGCTTTTCCAGCAAAGCTCAGAAATGTTTTATTTTACCCCTTAAATAGAAGGCTTAGTTTGTAGCTCCACCCCCTAACTTCACAGATGATTATCCTTTACTGACCTGTTCTATCTACTGTGTGACTCTATAAATGACATGCTCTAATTATATATTAATATGCAATTAAAACCAGAATACAAGAGAAACACAGTGTACATAAAAGAAATCACAGTATACAAAATAGAAAAAGAGAGTAATACAAAGAACAAGACAATAAAGTAATTCAAACTAAAATAAATTAAAAGTAAACTAACCTTTCCCCTCACAGAAAGTTGTGGCAGAGTCTGGAGGAGCTTTTCTAGCAAAGCTTTGAAATGTGTAATTTTACCCTGTAAATAGAAGGTTTAGTTCCTAGCACCACCTTCTCCGTTCACAGATGATTAACCTTAACTGACCTGTTTTAATTTCTGTGTAACTCCTTAATTGACCTATTGTAATCTCTGTTTGACTTACAAGAGTGAGAGTATATAGGAAAAGACAATATAGTAATACAAAGTGTAAGAAATCAAAAGCAAACTAATCTTTCCCACACAGCAAGCTGTGGCAGAGTCTGGGTGAGCTTTTCCAGCAAAGCCTTGGAGTGTTTTATTTTACCCCTTACATAAAAGGTTTAGTTCCTAGCTTGACCTGCTCAGTTCACAGATGATTAACCTTAACTGACCTGCTCTAACATATGTATGACTCCTTAATTGACTGTTGTAATCTATATCTGACTCACAAGAGACACAGCGCTGGTCTCTTTTCAAGTTTTAATATGCAGTTAGAAGCAGAATACAAGAAAAAACGCATTGTTAAAAAAACTGGTCCCAGTGTGCAGAATAGAAAAAGACAATAAAATAATGTAAAGTAAAAGAAATCAAAAGAAACTATGCTTTCCCTCATAGCAAGCAGTGGCAGAGTCTGGTTGAGCTTTTCCAGCAAGGCTCAGAAGTGTTTTATTTTTACCCATTAAATGGAAAGTTTAGTTACTAGCTCCATCCCTCAGTTCACAGACAATTAACCTTACCTGTTCTAACTTTTGTGTGACTCCTTAACTGACCTGTTCTAATTTTTGTCTGACTCACAAGAGACACAGCTTTTGTTTCTTTTCAAGTTTTAAAATGCAGGTTAAAAGACGAATGCAAAAAAAAAATAAATAAAACAGTGTAAAGAAAACAAATCCTAGTATGCAATATACAAAAAGACAATATAGTAATACAATGTGCAAGAAATCAAAAGCAAAATAACTTTTGCCTCACAGCAAGTTGTGGCATAGTCTGGGTGAGCTTTTCCAGCAAAGCCTTGAAGTGATTTATTTTACCCCATAAGTAGGTTTAGTTCCTAGCTTGACCCTCTCAGTTTGCAGATGATTAACCTTAACTAACATGTTCTAACTTATGTGTGACTCCTTAATTGTCCTGTTGTAATCTCTGTCTGACTCACAAGAGACACAGCGGTGGTCTCTTTTGAAGTTTTAATATGCAATTAGAAGCAGAATACAAGAAAAACACACTGTAAAAAAACTAATCTGAGTGTACAGAAAAGAAAACAACAATAAAATAATGTAAAGTAAAAGAAATCAAAAGAAACTACTCTTTCGCTCACAGCAAAATCTGGCAGAGTCTAGGTGAGCATTTCCAGCAAAGCTCAAGAATGTTATTTTTACCCCTTAAATAGAAGGTTTAATTACTAGCTCTATCCCGTAACTTCACAGATGATTAACCTTAACTGACCTGTTCAAACTTCTGTGTGACTCCTTAAATGACCTGTTCTGATTTCTCTCTGACTCAAAAGATTCACAGCTGTGGTCCCTTTTTAAGTTGTAATATGCAATTAAAAGCAGAATATAAGAAAACATAGTGTAGAGAAAACAAATCACAGTATACAAAATAGAAAAAGAGAGTAATACAAAGTACAGGAAATCAAAAGCAAACTAACCTTTCACTCACAGCAAGCTGTGGCAGAGTTTGGATAAGCTATTCCAGCTAAGCTTTGAAATGTTTTATTTTACCCCTTAAATAGAAGTTTCAGTTCCTAGCTCCACCTCTCAGTTCACATGAATTAACTTTAACTGACCTGTTATAAGCTCTGTGTGACTCCTTAAATGATCTGCACTCCTTTCTGTCTGACTCACAAGAGAGACAGCTGTGGTCTCTTTTCAAGTTTTAATATGGAATTATAAGCATTATGGAAGAAAGACACAGTGTAAAGAAAACAAATCACAGTGTACAAAATATAAAAAGACAATGCAGCAATACAAGTTACAAGAAATGAAAAGCATACTATCATTTCCATCACAGCAAGCTGTGGCAGTGTCTGGGTGAACTTTTCCAGAAAAGCTTTGAAATGTTTTCTTTTACTCCTTAAACTGAAGGTTTACTTCCTAGTTCCACTCCCTCAGTTAACAGATGATTAACCTTACCTGACCTGTTCTAACTTCTGTGTGACTCCTTAACTGACCTGTTCTAATTTCTGTCTGACTCATAAGAGACACAGCTTTGGTCTTTTTTTCAAGTTGTAATATGCAATTAAAAGCAGAATACAAGAAAAACACAGTGTAAAGAAAACAAATCACAGTATACAAAATAGAAAAAGACAGAGTAATACAATGTAGAGGAAATCAAAAGCAAACTAACCCTTCACTGACAGCATGCTGTGCCAGGGTTTGGGTGAGTTATTCCAGCAAATCTTTGAAATATTTTATTTGATCCCTTAAATAGATGTTTCAGTTTCTAGCTCTGCCTCGCACTTTGCAGGGGATTAACGTTAATTAACCTTTATAAGTTTTGTGTGACTTCTTAATTAACCTGTTCTAATTTCTGTCTGACTCACAAGAGGCACAGGTATGGTCTTCTTCCTTGTTTTAATATGCAATTATAAGCACTATGGAAGAAAAGCACAATATAAAGAAAACAAGTTACAGTGTACAAAATAGAAAAAGACAATAACTTAATACAATAAATGAAAAACAAACTATCTTTGCCTCACAGCAAGTTGTGACATCATCTGGGTGAGCTTTCCCAGAAAAACTTTGAAATGTTTTATTTTACCCCTTAAATAGAAGGTTTAGTTTGTATATCCACCCCCTCTGTTTACAGATGATTACCCTTACCTGACCTGTTCTAACTTCTTTATGAATCCTTAACTGACCTATTCTAATTTCTGTCTTACTCACAAGAGACACAACGTTAGTCACTTTTCAAGTTTTAATATGCAGGTTAAAAGCTGAATGGAAGAAAAACACAGTGTAAAGAAAACAAATCCGAGTAAACAATATAGAAAAAGACAATGTAGTAATAGAAAGTGTAAGGAATCAAAAGCAAAGTAACCTTTCCCTCAGAGCAAGGTGTGGGAGAGTCTTGGTAAGCTTTTCCAGCAAAGCCTTGAAGTGTTTTATTTTACCCCTTAAGTAGAAGGTTTAGTTCCTAGCTTGACCTACTCAGTTCACAGATGATTAACCTTAACTGGCCTCTTCTAATGTATGTGTGACTCTTTAATTGACCTGTTGTAATCTCTGTCTGACTCACAAGAGACACAGTTTTAATATGCAGTTAGAAGCAGAATACAAGAAAAGCAAATTGTAAAAAAAAAAAAAAGATCCCAGCATACAGAATAGAAAAAGACAAAATAATGTAAAGTAAATGAAATAAAAAACAAACTATGCTATCCCTCACAGCAAGCTGTGGTAGAGTCTGTGTGAGCTTTTCCAGCAAAGCTCAGAAATGTTTTATTTTACCCCTTAAATAGAAGGCTTAGTTTGTAGCTCCACCCCCTAACTTCACAGATGATTAACCTTAACTGACCTGTTCTATCTACTCTGTGACTCTATAAATGACATGCTCTAATTATATATTAATATGCAATTAAAACCAGAATCCAAGAGAAACACAGTGTACATAAAAGAAATCACAGTATACAAAATAGAAAAATAGAGTAATACAAAGAACAAGACAATAAAGTAATTCAAACTAAAATAAATTAAAAGTAAACTAACCTTTCCCCTCACAGAAAGCTGTGGCAGAGTCTGGAGGAGCTTTTCTAGCAAAGCTTTGAAATGTGTAATTTTACCCTGTAAATAGAAGGTTTAGTTCCTAGCACCACCTCCTCCGTTCACAGATGATTAACCTTAACTGACCTGTTCTAATTTCTGTGTAACTCCTTAACTGACCTATTGTAATCTCTGTTTGACTTACAAGAGTGAGAGTATATAGAAAAAGACAATATAGTGATACAAAGTGTAAGAAATCAAAAGCAAACTAATCTTTCCCTCACAGCAAGCTGTGGCAGAGTCTGGGTGAGCTTTTCCAGCAAAGCCTTGGAGTGTTTTATTTTACCCCTTATGTAAAAGGTTTAGTTCCTAGCTTGACCTGCTCAGTTCACAGATGATTAACCTTAACTGACCTGCTCTAACACATGTATGACTCCTTAATTGACTGTTGTAATCTATATCTGACTCACAAGAGACACAGCGGTGGTCTCTTTTCAAGTTTTAATATACAGTTAGAAGCAGAATACAAGAAAAAACACATTGTTAAAAAAACTGGTCCCAGTGTGCAGAATAGAAAAAGACAATAAAATAATGTAAAGTAAAAGAAATCCAAAGAAACTATGCTTTCCCTCACAGCAAGCTGTGGCAGAGTCTGGTTGAGCTTTTCCAGCAAGGCTCAGAAGTGTTTTATTTTTACCCATTAAATGGAAAGTTTAGTTACTAGCTCCACCCCTCAGTTCACAGACAATTAACCTTACCTGTTCTAACTTTTGTGTGACTCCTTAACTGACCTGTTCTAATTTTTGTCTGACTCACAAGAGACACAGCTTTTGTTTCTTTTCAAGTTTTAAAATGCAGGTTAAAAGACGAATGCAAAAAAATAAATAAATAAATAAAACAGTGTAAAGAAAAGAAATCCTAGTATACAATATACAAAAAGACAATATAGTAATACAATGTGCAAGAAATCAAAAGCAAAATAACTTTTGCCTCACAGCAAGTTGTGGCATAGTCTGGGTGAGCTTTTCCAGCAAAGCCTTGAAGTGATTTATTTTACCCCATAAGTAGGTTTAGTTCCTAGCTTGACCCTCTCAGTTTGCAGATGATTAACCTTAACTAACATGTTCTAACTTATGTGTGACTCCTTAATTGTCCTGTTGTAATCTCTGTCTGACTCACAAGAGACACAGCGGTGGTCTCTTTTGAAGTTTTAATATGCAATTAGAAGCAGAATACAAGAAAAACACACTGTAAAAAAACTAATCTGAGTGTACAGAATAGAAAACAACAATAAAATAATGTAAAGTAAAAGAAATCAAAAGAAACTACTCTTTCCCTCACAGCAAAATCTGGCAGAGTCTAGGTGAGCTTTTCCAGCAAAGCTCAAGAATGTTATTTTTACCCCTTAAATAGAAGGTTTAATTACTAGCTCTATCCCGTAACTTCACAGATGATTAACCTTAACTGACCTGTTCAAACTTCTGTGTGACTCCTTAAATGACCTGTTCTGATTTCTCTCTGACTCACAAGATTCACAGCTGTGGTCCCTTTTCAAGTTGTAATATGCAATTAAAAGCAGAATATAAGAAAACATAGTGTAGAGAAAACAAATCACAGTATACAAAATAGAAAAAGACAGAGTAATACAAAGTACAGGAAATCAAAATCAAACTAACCTTTCACTCACAGCAAGCTGTGGCAGAGTTTGGATAAGCTATTCCAACTAAGCTTTGAAATGTTTTATTTTACCCCTTAAATAGAAGTTTCAGTTCCTAGCTCCACCTCTCAGTTCACATGAATTAACCTTAACTGACCTGTTATAAGCTCTGTGTGACTCCTTAAATGATCTGCACTCCTTTCTGTCTGACTCACAAGAGAGACAGCTGTGGTCTCTTTTCAAGTTTTAATATGGAATTATAAGCATTATGGAAGAAATACACAGTGTAAAGAAAACAAATCACAGTGTACAAAATATAAAAAGACAATGCAGCAATACAAGTTACAAGAAATGAAAAGCAAACTATCATTTCCATCACAGCAAGCTGTGGCAGTGTCTGGGTGAACTTTTCCAGAAAAGCTTTGAAATGTTTTCTTTTACTCCTTAAACTGAAGGTTTACTTCCTAGTTCCACTCCCTCAGTTAACAGATTATTAACCTTACCTGACCTGTTCTAACTTCTGTGTGACTCCTTAACTGACCTGTTCTAATTTCTGTCTGACTCACAAGAGACACAGCTTTGGTCTTTTTTTCAAGTTGTAATATGCAATTAAAAGCAGAATACAAGAAAAACACAGTGTAAAGAAAACAAATCACAGTATACAAAATAGAAAAAGACAGAGTAATACAATGTAGAGGAAATCAAAAGCAAACTAACCCTTCACTGACAGCATGCTGTGCCAGGGTTTGGGTGAGTTATTCCAGCAAATCTTTGAAATATTTTATTTGATCCCTTAAATAGATGTTTCAGTTTCTAGCTCTGCCTCTCACTTTGCAGGGAATAACGTTAATTAACCTTTATAAGTTTTGTGTGACTTCTTAATTAACCTGTTCTAATTTCTGTCTGACTCACAAGAGGCACAGGTATGGTCTTCTTTCTTGTTTTAATATGCAATTATAAGCACTATGGAAGAAAAGCACAATATAAAGAAAACAAGTTACAGTGTACAAAATAGAAAAAGACAATAACTTAATACAATAAATGAAAAACAAACTATCTTTGCCTCACAGCAAGTTGTGACATCATCTGGGTGAGCTTTCCCAGAAAAACTTTGAAATGTTTTATTTTACCCCTTAAATAGAAGGTTTAGTTTGTATATCCACCCCCTCTGTTCACAGATGATTACCCTTACCTGACCTGTTCTAACTTCTGTATGAATCCTTAACTGACCTATTCTAATTTCTGTCTTACTCACAAGAGACACAACGTTAGTCACTTTTCAAGTTTTAATATGCAGGTTAAAAGCTGAATGGAAGAAAAACACAGTGTAAAGAAAACAAATCCGAGTAAACAATACAGAAAAAGACAATATAGTAATAGAAAGTGTAAGGAATCAAAAGCAAAGTAACCTTTCCCTCAGAGCAAGGTGTGGGAGAGTCTTGGTAAGCTTTTCCAGCAAAGCCTTGAAGTGTTTTATTTTACCCCATAAGTAGAAGGTTTAGTTCCTAGCCTGACCTACTCAGTTCACAGATGATTAACCTTAACTGGCCTCTTCTAATGTATGTGTGACTCTTTAATTGACCTGTTGTAATCTCTGTCTGACTCACAAGAGACACAGTTTTAATATGCAGTTAGAAGCAGAATACAAGAAAAGCAAATTGTAAAAAAAAAAAAAAAAGATCCCAGCATACAGAATAGAAAAAGACAAAATAATGTAAAGTAAATGAAATAAAAAACAAACTATGCTATCCCTCACAGCAAGCTGTGGTAGAGTCTGTGTGAGCTTTTCCAGCAAAGCTCAGAAATGTTTTATTTTACCCCTTAAATAGAAGGCTTAGTTTGTAGCTCCACCCCCTAACTTCACAGATGATTAACCTTAACTGACCTGTTCTATCTACTCTGTGACTCTATAAATGACATGCTCTAATTATATATTAATATACAATTAAAACCAGAATACAAGAGAAACACAGTGTACATAAAAGAAATCACAGTATACAAAATAGAAAAAGAGAGTAATACAAAGAACAAGACAATAAAGTAATTCAAACTAAAATAAATTAAAAGTAAACTAACCTTTCCCCTCACAGAAAGCTGTGGCAGAGTCTGGAGGAGCTTTTTTAACAAAGCTTTGAAATGTGTAATTTTACCCTATAAATAGAAGGTTTAGTTCCTAGCACCACCTCCTCCGTTCACAGATGATTAACCTTAACTGACCTGTTCTAATTTCTGTGTAACTCCTTAACTGACCTATTGTAATCTCTGTTTGACTTACAAGAGTGAGAGTATATAGAAAAAGACAATATAGTGATATAAAGTGTAAGAAATCAAAAGCAAACTAATCTTTCCCTCACAGCAAGCTGTGGCAGAGTCTGGGTGAGCTTTTCCAGCAAAGCCTTGGAGTGTTTTATTTTACCCCTTACGTAAAAGGTTTAGTTCCTAGCTTGACCTGCTCAGTTCACAGATGATTAACCTTAACTGACCTGCTCTAACACATGTATGACTCCTTAATTGACTGTTGTAATCTATATCTGACTCACAAGAGACACAGCGGTGGTCTCTTTTCAAGTTTTAATATACAGTTAGAAGCAGAATACAAGAAAAAACACATTGTTAAAAAAACTGGTCCCAGTGTGCAGAATAGAAAAAGGCAATAAAATAATGTAAAGTAAAAGAAATCCAAAGAAACTATGCTTTCCCTCATAGCAAGCTGTGGCAGAGTCTGGTTGAGCTTTTCCAGCAAGGCTCAGAAGTGTTTTATTTTTACCCATTAAATGGAAAGTTTAGTTACTAGCTCCACCCCTCAGTTCTCAGACAATTAACCTTACCTGTTCTAACTTTTGTGTGACTCCTTAACTGACCTGTTCTAATTTTTGTCTGACTCACAAGAGACACAGCTTTTGTTTCTTTTCAAGTTTTAAAATGCAGGTTAAAAGACGAATGCAAAAAAAAAAAAATAAAACAGTGTAAAGAAAACAAATCCTAGTATACAATATACAAAAAGACAATATAGTAATACAATGTGCAAGAAATCAAAAGCAAAATAACTTTTGCCTCACAGCAAGTTGTGGCATAGTCTGGGTGAGCTTTTCCAGCAAAGCCTTGAAGTGATTTATTTTACCCCATAAGTAGGTTTAGTTCCTAGCTTGACCCTCTCAGTTTGCAGAGGGTCCTGTTGTAATCTCTGTCTGACTCACAAGAGACACAGCGATGGTCTCTTTTGAAGTTTTAATATGCAATTAGAAGCAGAATACAAGAAAAACACACTGTAAAAAAAACTAATCTGAGTGTACAGAATAGAAAACAACAATAAAATAATGTAAAGTAAAAGAAATCAAAAGAAACTACTCTTTCCCTCACAGCAAAATCTGGCAGAGTCTAGGTGAGCTTTTCCAGCAAAGCTCAAGAATGTTATTTTTACCCCTTAAATAGAAGTTTTAATTACTAGCTCTATCCCGTAACTTCACAGATGATTAACCTTAACTGACCTGTTCAAACTTCTGTGTGACTCCTTAAATGACCTGTTCTGATTTCTCTCTGACTCACAAGATTCACAGCTGTGGTCCCTTTTCAAGTTGTAATATGCAATTAAAAGCAGAATATAAGAAAACATAGTGTAGAGAAAACAAATCACAGTATACAAAATATAAAAAGACAGAGTAATACAAAGTACAGGAAATCAAAAGCAAACTAACCTTTCACTCACAGCAAGCTGTGGCAGAGTTTGGATAAGCTATTCCAGCTAAGCTTTGAAATGTTTTATTTTACCCCTTAAATAGAAGTTTCAGTTCCTAGCTCCACCTCTCAGTTCACATGAATTAACCTTAACTGACCTGTTATAAGCTCTGTGTGACTCCTTAAATGATCTGCACTCCTTTCTGTCTGACTCACAAGAGAGACAGCTGTGGTCTCTTTTCAAGTTTTAATATGGAATTATAAGCATTATGGAAGAAAGACACAGTGTAAGGAAAACAAATCACAGTGTACAAAATATAAAAAGACAATACAGCAATACAAGTTACAAGAAATGAAAAGCAAACTATCATTTCCATCACAGCAAGCTGTAGCAGTGTCTGGGTGAACTTTTCCAGAAAAGCTTTGAAATGTTTTCTTTTACTCCTTAAACTGAAGGTTTACTTCCTAGCTCCACTCCCTCAGTTAACAGATGATTAACCTTACCTGACCTGTTCTAACTTCTGTGTGACTCCTTAACTGACCTGTTCTAATTTCTGTCTGACTCACAAGAGACACAGCTTTGGTCTTTTTTCAAGTTGTAATATGCAATTAAAAGCAGAATACAAGAAAAACACAGTGTAAAGAAAACAAATCACAGTATACAAAATAGAAAAAGACAGAGTAATACAATGTAGAGGAAATCAAAAGCAAACTAACCCTTCACTGACAGCATGCTGTGCCAGGGTTTGGGTGAGTTATTCCAGCAAATCTTTGAAATATTTTATTTGATCCCTTAAATAGATGTTTCAGTTTCTAGCTCTGCCTCTCACTTTGCAGGGGATTAACGTTAATTAACCTTTATAAGTTTTGTGTGACTTCTTAATTAACCTGTTCTAATTTCTGTCTGACTCACAAGAGGCACAGGTATGGTCTTCTTTCTTGTTTTAATATGCACTTATAAGCACTATGGAAGAAAAGCACAATATAAAGAAAACAAGTCACAGTGTACAAAATAGAAAAAGACAATAACTTAATACCATAAATGAAAAACAAACTATCTTTGCCTCACAACAAGTTGTGGCATCATCTGGGTGAGCTTTCCCAGAAAAACTTTGAAATGTTTTATTTTACCCCTTAAATAGAAGGTTTAGTTTGTGTATCCACCCCCTCTGTTCACAGATGTTTACCCTTACCTGACCTGTTCTAACTTCTGTATGAATCCTTAACTGACCTATTCTAATTTCTGTCTTACTCACAAGAGACACAACGTTAGTCACTTTTCAAGTTTTAATTTGCAGGTGAAAAGCAGAATGCAAGAAAAATACAGTGTAAAGAAAACAAATATTAGTATACAATTTAGAAAAAGACAATATAGTAATACTAAGTGCAAGAACTCAAAAGCAAAGTAACCTTTCCCTCACAGCAAGGTGTACCAGTCTGGGTGAGCTTTCCAGCAAAGCATTGAAGTGTTTTATTTTTCCCCATATGTAGAACGTTTAGTTCCTAGCTTGACCCTCTCACTTCGCAGATGATTAACCTTAACTGACCTGTTCTAACATATGAGCGACTCTTTAATTGACCTGTTGTAATCTGTCTGAGTCACAAGAGACACAACTGTGTTTTTTTTTTCAAGTTTTAATATGTAGTTAAAAGCAGAATACAAGAAAAACGCAGTGTAAAGAAAAATAAATCACAGTACACCAAATAGAAAATGGCAGAGTAATATAAAGTACAGGAAATCAATAGCAAACTATCCTTTCCCTCACCGCAAGCTGTGGCAGAGTCAGAATGAGCTTTTTCAGCAAAGCTTTGAAATCTTTTATGTTACCCCTTAAATAGAAGGTTTAGTTCCTAGCTCTACCCCATCAGTTCACAGATAATTAACCTTAATTGAACTATTCTAATTTGTCCCTGACTCACAAGAGACACAGCTGTGGTCTCTTTTCAAGTTGTAATATGCAATTAAAAGCAGAATACAAGAAAAACACAGTGTAAATAAAACAAATCACAGTATACAAAATAGAAAAAGACAGAGTAATACAAAGTACAGGAAATCAAAAGCAAACTAACCTTTCACTCACAGCAAGCTGTGGCAGAGTTAGGATGAGCTACTCCAGGTAAGCTTAGAAATGTTTTATTTTACCCCTTAAATAGAAGTTTCAGTTCCTAGCTACAGCTCAGTTCACAGAGGATTAACCGTAACTGACCTGTTATAAGTTCTGTGTTACTCCTTAAATTACCTGCACCCATTTCTGTCAGACTCACAAGACACACAGCTGTGGTCTCTTTTCAAGTTTTAATATGTAGGTTAAAAGCAGAATGCAAGAAAACATAGTGTAAAGAAAACAAATCCCAGTATACAATATAGAAAAAAACAATATAGTAATCCAGAGTGCAAGAAATCAAAAGCAAACTAACAGCAAGCTGTGGCAGAGTCTGGGTGAGTTCTTACAGCAAAGCTATGAAATCTTTTATTTTGCACTTTAAACAGAAGGTTTAGGTCGCAGCTCCGCCCTTTCAATTCACAAATGATTAACTTTAATTGACCTGTAGTATTTTCTGCCTGACTCACAAGAGAGATAGCTGTGGTCTTTTTTTAAGTTTTAATATGCAATTAAAAGCAGAATAGAAGAAAACACATTGTAAAGAAAGCAAATCACATTATACAAAATAGAAAAAGATAATAAAGCAATACAAAGTATAAGAAATTAAATGCAAACTAAAATTTCCCTGACTGCGAGGTGTGGAAGAGTTTTGGTGAACTTTTCCCAGCAGAGCTTTAGAATGTTTTATTTTACTCCTTTAATAGAAGGTTTCATTCCTAGCTTCACCCCTCATTTCACAGATGATTAACCATAACTGCCTGTTCTGACTTCTGTGTGACTCCTTAATTGAGCTGTTCTTATTTATGTCAGACTAAAAAGAGACACAGCTGTAGTCTTTTTCAAGTCTTAGTATGCAATTAAAAGCAGAATACATGAAAAACACAATATAAAGAAAACAAATCAGAGTATACAAAATAGAAAAGGACAATAAAGTAATGCAAAGTACAAGAAATCAAAAGCAAACTAACCTTTAGTTCACAGCAAGCTGTGGCAGAGTCTGGGGGAGCTTTTCTAGCAAAGCTTTGAAATGAATCATTTTACCCCTTAAATAGAAGGTTTAGTTCCTAGCTCCTCCTCCTCAGTTCACAGATGATTAACCTTAAATGACCTATTCTAACTTCTGTGTGAGTCCTTAATTGACTTTTTCTAATTTCTGTCTGACTTTAAAGGGACACAGCTGTGGTCTGTTTTCAGGTTTCACTATGAAACTAAAAGCAGAAAAGAAAAAAAAACACAGAAAACAAATTGTAGTATAGTATACAAAATAGAAAAAGTCAGAGTAATACAAAATACAAGAAATCAAAAGCAAACTATCCTTTCCCTTACAGCATGCTGTGGCAGAGTCTGACTCAGCTTTTCCAGTAAAGCTTTGAAATCTTTTATGTTACCCCTTAAATAGAAGGTTTAGTTCCTAGATCTACCCCCCTCCAGTTCACAGATGATTAACTTTAATTGAACTGTTCTAATTTGTGCCTGACTCACAAGAGACACAGCTGTGGTCTCTTTTCAAGTTGTAATATGCAATTAAAAGTAGAATACAAGAAAAACACAATATAAAGAAAACAAATCACAGCATACAAAATAACAAAAGATAGATTAATACAAAGTACAGGAAATCAAAGGCAAATTAATCTTTCACTTATAGCAAGCTGTGGCAAAGTTTGGACGAGCTACTCCAGCAAAGGTTTGAAATGTTTTATTTTACCCCTTAAATAGAAGCTTCAGTTCCTCGCTCCACCTCTCAACTCACGGAGGATTAATCTTAACTGACCTGTTATAAGACCTGTGTGACTCCTTAAATGACCTGCACTAATTTCTGTCTTACTCACAAGAGACACAGCTGTGATCTCTTTTCAAGTTTTAATATGGAATTATAAGCACTATGGAAGAAAAACACAGTGTAAAGAAAACAAATCACAGTATACAAAATAGAAAAAAAATACAGTAATACAAATGACAAGAAATGAAAAGCAAACCATATTTTCCCTCACAGCAAGCTGTGGCAGAGTGTGAGTGAACTTTTCCAGCAAAGCTTTGAAATGTTTTATGTTACCCCTTAAATAGAAGGTTTAGTTGCTAGCTCTACCCCCCTCAGTTCACAGATGATTAACCTTATGTGAAGTGTTCTCATTTGTGCCTGACTCACAAGAGACACAGCTGTGGTCTCTTTTCAAGTTGTAATATGTAATTAAAAGCAGAATACAAGAAAAACACAGTGTAAAGAAAACAAATCACAGTATGCAAAATAGAAAAAAGACATACAAAGTACAGGAAATCAAAAGCAAACTTACCCTTGAGTCACATCAATCTGTGCCAAAGTTTGGGTGAGCTATTCTAGCAAAGCTTTGAAATATTTTATTTTACCCCTTAAATAGAAGTTTAACCTCCTAGCTCCACCCCTCAGTTCACAGACTATTAATCTTAACAGACCTGTTCTAAGTTCTGTGTGACTTTTTAAATAACCTGTTCTAATTGCTGTCTGACTTACAAGAGACACAACTGTGGTCTCCTTTCATGCTTTAATATGCAGTTATAAGCACTATGGAAGAAGAACACAGTGTAAAGAAAACAAATCACAGTGTACAAAAGAAAAAGACAATAAAGTAATACAAACTGCAAGAAATGAAAAGCATACTATCCTTTCGCTCACAGCAAGTTGTGGCAGAGTCTGGGTGAGCTTTTCTAGAAAAGCTTTGAAATGTTTTATTTTACCTCTGAAGTAGAAGGTTTAGCTCCTAACTCCACCCCCTCAGTTCACAGATGATTAACCTTAACTGACCTATTCTAACTTCTGTGTGACTCCTTAACTGACCTGTTTTAATTTCTGTCTGCCTCACAAGAGGCACAGCTTTGGACTCTTTTCAAGTTTTAATATGCAGTTAAAAGCAGAATGCACAAAAACACAGTGTAAAGAAAACAAATCCCAGTATACAATATATAAAAAGACAATATAGTAATACAAAGTGCAAGAAATCAAAAGCAAACTAACCTTTCCTTCACAGCAAGCTGTAGCAGAGTCTGGGTGAACCTTTCCAACAAAGCCTTGAAGTTTTTTATTTTACTTCTTAAGTAGAAGGTTTAGTTCCTAGCTTGACCCACTCACTCCACAGATGATTAACCTTAACTGACCTGTTCTAACTTATGTGTGACTCCTTAATTGACATGTAATCTCTGCCTGACTCATAAGAGACACAGTGGTGGTCTCTTTTCAAGTTTTAATATGCAATTAGAAGCAGAGTACAAGAAAAACACACTGTAAAAAACTGATCCCAATGTACAGAATAGAAAAATACAATAAAATAATGTAAAGTAAAAGAAATCAAAAACAAACTACACTTTCCCTCACAGCAAGTGGTGGCAGAGTCTGGGTGAGCTTTCCCAGCAAAGCTCAGAAATGTTTTGTTTTACCCCTTAAATAGAATGTTTAGTCCCTAGCTCCACCCCCTAACTTCACAGATGATTAACCTCAGCTGACCCATTCTAACTTGTGTGTGACTCCTTAATTGACCTACTCTAATTTCTGTCTGACTCACAAGAGACACAGCTGTGGTCTTCAAGTTTTAATATGCAATTAAAACCAAAATACAAGAAAAATACAGTGTAAAGAAAATAAGTAACAGTATAAAAATTGAACAAGACAATAAAGTAATTCAAACTACAAGAAATCAAATGCAATCTAACCCTACCCTCACAACAAGCTGTGGAAGAGTGTTGGTAAGCTTTTCCATCAAAGCTTTGAAATGTTTTATTTTACACCTTAAATTGAAGGTTTATTTCCTAGCTCCACCCCCCAGTTCACAGACAATTAACCTTAACTGAACTTCTCTAACTTCTGTGTGACTCCTTCATGGACGTGTTCTGATTTCTGTCTGACTCACAAGAGTTACAGCTGTGGTCTCTTTTCACCTTTTAATGTGCAATTAAAACCAGTATAGAAGAAAAATGCAGTATAAAGAAAACAAATGACAGTATACAAAACAGAAAAAGACAACAAAGTAATACAAGGTACATGTAATCAAAACAAACTAACCTCTGCTGTCCAGCAAGTTGTGGAAGAATCTAGGTGAGCCTTTCCAGAAAGCTTTCAAATGTTTTATTTTACCTCTTAAATGGAAGCTTTAGTTCTTATCTCCACCCCCTCAGTTCAGACAAGATTAACCTTAACTGACATGTTCTAACTTGTGTGTGAATCCTTAACTGACCTGTTCTAATTTTTGTCTGACACACAAGAGACACACCTGTGGTCCCTCTTAATGTTTTAATATGGAATTAAAAGTAGAATACAAGAAAAACACAGTGAAAAGAATAAAAATCACAGTATACAAAACAGAAAAAAGACAAAATAATACAAAGTACAAGAAATCAAAAGCAAACTAACCTTTCCCTCACAGCAAGCTCTGGCAGAGTCTGAGTGAGCTTTTCTACCAAAGCCTCAAGATGTTTTATTTCACCTGTTAAATGGAAAGTTTAGTTACTAGTTCTACCCCCTCAGTTCACAGATGATTTACCTTGACTGACTTGTTCTAACTTTTGTGTGACTCCTTAGTTGACCTGTTTTAATTTCTGTCTGACTCTCAAGAGACAAGGCCCTGGTACCTTTTCAAGTTTTAATATGCAATTAAAAACAGAATAGAAAAAAAGCACAGTGCTAAGAAAACAAATAATAGTATAGAACATAGAAAAAAGCAATACAGTAATACAAAGTACAAGAAATCAAAAGCAAACTAAGCTTTCCCTCACAGTAGGCTGTGGCAGACTTTGGGTGAGCTTTTCCAGAAAAGGTTTGAAATATTTTATTTTATCATTTAAATAGAAGGTTTACCCCTACCTGCACCCCCTCAGTTCACACATGGTTAACCTTATAGGTTCATAGCTTCATAGGTTGGTACTAGGCTATCGGCCCTAGGGCCTATACAAGCCTAGCCAAAGAATTCCTCGGATATTTCTTCCCACAATATTTACTTCCCTGGACCCCTGTCTAGCAGGGCGACTGACAAAATCCCCTGGTTGAATTTCTTATTTCCCATCCAAACATCAAGGCTCCTTTGGAAGAGGGCCAAGGAGGTGCTCTGCTTGAAATGTATAGGCAGTCTATTCCAGAGTCTGGGGAGTCTCTGGGTCAGGAACCCATCCCTCCAGCATGTTTTGTTCATTGTGATGACAAGGTTTATATCCCTGGAGTGTGTGGCTCTGAGGGATTGGGATTTCTTTAAGTGGAGCTTGTCCAGCAGCTCAGGGTTTGACATGGTCTTGTATGTTAAGCAGAGATTGCCTCTGAGTAGACGATATGCCACAGAGTATAGCTGGAGTTTTTTATATGATCAGCATAGGGCATCTGCTTTAAGCCTGTGGTTCTTTAAGTGAGGCATTTCTGTGGCCTTTCCAGCTGTTGCAGATGTCTTGTGAGGTACATACCAAATGGGGCATTGTACTCTAAATGGGTCTAATGAGGGATGAGTACAGTGAGACAATGGCCTCCTTTTTTCTGGATGAAAAGCCCTTAGTGATGAGGTGTGCCACATAGAAGGATTTTCTGACTGTTGTGGCGATGTGGTTATCAATGGTGAGACCACTGTCCACCCGTGTCCCTAAGTTTTTCATAACACTTTCAGTGTTTAGTGTACTGCCACCTATGTGGTAATTCATGGGTACATGTTTTTTTTTCCCAAAGGGGATAACTATACATTTCTTGGCATTAAGCTTGAGCCCATGGCTCTGGCACCAAACATATGTTTCTGTAAGGCCCCTTTGTAGAATATCCACATCATTTGGGAATTCAATAATGGCTCCCAGTTTGCAGTCATCTGTGAACTTTGTTAGCCAGAGTCCCTTAGTGTTGACCTGTACTTCAAAGAAGTATATGCCAAACAAGAGAGGTCCCAGGACTAAACCCTGAGGTACTCCACTTGTCACTTGTCTGGAGCTGGATTTGGAGTCGGCTACTTTTACAGTCTGGGTTCTGTCAGTAAGCCAGTTGGCAACCCATCGAGTGATGTAGGGATTTATGCCCAGCTTAGTAAGTTTATCTATGATTCCAGAGTGTGGGGTGGTGTCAAAGGCCTTGGTGAGGTCCAGATAGGCTGTGTGGAGCACCTTACCCTCATCCACACCTCTGGAGACTGATTCAAAGAAGTCAATCAGGTACAGGAGACATGATTGGCCCTTCACGAACCAAAACTGGATGGGGTCCAGTGTTTGAAGGTTGCCAATGTCTTTGTTTATAAGTTCCATGATAATGCGTTCCATGCCCTTGCAGATCAGGCTTGTCAGACTGATGGGACAGTAGTTCCTGGGATCCAAGGTGGATCCCCCTTGTGGAGTGGGATAACTATAGCTGTGCGCCACTCAGTGGGCAAAAAGCCTGAGGTGAGGCTATGATTAAACATGACATTTAGGTGAGGTGCGAGTTCATTTTGTAATTCATGTAGTACACAGCCCAGGATGTCATCTGGTCCCATAGATGCTGTAGTCATAGCTTTGGAGAGTGCAGTTTCTACCTGTGTGGCCCTGATTACTGGAATTTGGCAATCTTTTGGTATTGCGATGGGTCCTTTAGGGAGTGAGAGGGGAGTGAAGTTGGCGCTAAATTGATCTGCCAGAATATTGGCAATATCTTTACGATCAGTATATTTAATGTCATTCTGTTGTAGCTCAGAGCAGATCTGAGCATTGCCATTTAGATTCTTGACATAACTATAGAATGCCTTGTGGTTGTCTTTGGAATCTTTAGCTATTTTATTTTTGTAACTAGCTTTGGAGGATTTTAGGAGGGATCTCAGCTTCTTACTGAGGCTGGTAAGGGAGTTTTTGCATCCTGGGATTTTCCTTTTTTTCTGCAACAGTTTCTTCCTTCTGTTGTATAGTTTGTTTATGGCAGGGTACCACCAGATTGGCTTCCTTTTTTTGGAGGAGAGCATCTTGGTTCTATTTGGGATGGCAGGATTCATGCACAAGTGGATGTGCTTGTACAGTGCCTTAGTGTAGGATTCAGCAGTTGAACATTCAGCTCCCATCTGCATGCATGCCATAATGTTTGTGACTTCTGACTTAAGTAGCATGAAGTTGGCTTTGGGGAAGTTTTTTACAGAGGTTTCCTTACTAGCTGGTGGGGGTGGGATGTGGATGTCAAGGGTGATTTGCTTATGGTCAGACCTGATCAATGAGGGGGTGATCACTGGCATGGAGCATCTATCTCCCATGTTGGTAATGACCAGTTCTAGGATATTGGAACCCCTGGTGGGACAATGGATTAGTTGATCCAGGGAATTAGAATTTATGAATTCCAAGAACAGTTGGGAAAAGGTGTAGGTACCCAATTAGTTTTCCCAGTTAATGGCAGGGTAGTTGAAATCACCCAGTATTAGGGTGTTTGGTTGTATCTCAATATTTTCCATATATTTAGAAAGGTGCAGTTAGAATCTTGGGGCATGGTGGGGGATCTGTAGCAAGCTATAATTTGGATTGCAGTTTTTACCTAGTGTTAGTTGCACCTGGCAAATTTCAGATGTATTGTGTTGGGCAACTAGCTTGGAGGTGTGAATATCCTTAGTGAATATGGGCACTCCTCCACCTTTAGTTTTTCGGTCTTTGTTTGATGGTCGAAAAGTGCGGTAAGTGTTTTAACCTGGTATTGCAGGGGTGCTTTCTGGAGTCTTGAACTAAGTCTCAGTTACTGCACAGATATTGATGTCCTCAATTTTTAGGAGTGCCTTAAGAGAGTGCATTTTGAGATTTAGACTTCTAGCATTGAGTAGCATTGCCTTCAGATTTTGCATGCTTTCATCTGTTACGATGGTGGTTTTGTCTTTTGATCCTTGCCTAAAAAAGGCACTATAGGGGTGGCAAGAGCCTTAGCCAGTATCCAGAATCTCAATGGCGATAGGTGCAGGCCATCTCTGGCAAAGCATCTTGGTTTGTTGATTATGTCATCTCAGGCAGACAGATACTGGATCCCCTTAGAATGACACCAGAAGCTTAGCCAATTGTTGAAGTCAATCATTTTGTCCTTATACTGTGGTATCATTCTGTGCTAAGGCAGGATGCTACTCAGGGCTAGGGTCACACCTGCCTGGGACACATGATCCGAGAGCTCTTCCATGTCTCTTTTCATGTAGTCTAGGGAGGTACATCTCAAGTCATTCACTCCAGCATGGATAATGACAGAGTCATATTTGTACTTGTTGTGGAGTGACTTGAGTGCATGCGTTATGTGGCAGATCCTGGCACCGACAGGCAGCTGACTGTAATTTTCTCCTTGCTCAGCCTGGTGAGTGGGACATCAGTGTGCCTGACTATAGAGTCACGTATGACTAAAGTGTTGGGTACATTATCTTGCCTTAGGGGCTGTTGTTGGGTGGCACACTGGTGTTTTGTGAGCTATGTGTCACTTTGGTTGTGACTGGTGTTTGTTTGCGTTTCAGCTTCGGAGGTCCTTGTTGCTTGGGAAGGTTAATGTTAAGGGCCTCCACATATGTGGGTTTAGTGTTGCTATGTGTGGGTGTTGATGGTGTGGGTTTTGAAGGGCTATGTGTTGCTTAAGGTGTAGTGCAAGTGTTAACCTTTTCCTCTTGACTGTCAAGCACAATCTTGGCTGGAGACAGCTTTGCTTCCAGTTTGGTAATGTAAGTGCATCTCTCACAGGCTGTAGTGTTGGGTGGTAGGAGGAGAGGGTTGTCTGTGTACATGAGGCAGTTGCCCCATTGCCCCAGTATGCCCAGATTCACCAGGTGGACAGGAGAAATCAACAGAACCTGACCCTTGGACATGCCTGTTTAGGTGCTTTTTTTTTAAAGTACAAGAGCTGTTTTCCCTTACCTTTGCAGGGTACTTTGAATTTATAGGCTGTTTAGTGCCTATGATTAATTTTTCCTTATTAACAAGGAGAGTTGAGTGCTTGTATCAGTTTAAGGCTTCCTAGTGCTTTCCAACAGGTTCTAGAGCAAGTGTTAGTCACAGGATTTCAGATTTTAGTGCTACTACTGAGAAATCAGCTAGTTCTAAGGGAACTTTTGAAGAACAGACTTTCTGGCACCTGGAATAGTTTAACTATAGCCCCACTGTGCTGCACAATGCAAAAAATGTGGAAACATGTGTTTGTAAGCCAGAATGTTGAATGGGATAGAAATCATCCCAAAATGGCTAATAAAATTACAATTTCAGAGCTGGAAGCCACTCCTCTAGTGTTAGATAGGCAGTACAATGCAAACCACTCCTACTGGTAAGCAGTAGGGCTTCCCTCTACCACAGCAAGGTCTGGATAGCTCTGAACACAGAAAATAAAGTCCTGAAACCACCAAAGCCTGGGATCTGGACTATACTAGTTAGGAAAGGCGTGTAATGAGCAAACAGGACAGTATTCTTTGTTGTTAAAACAGGCTGAACAATGCAATAATACAGTAAATAAACACAGAAAAGGCTAAAATACTTGAGAGTGTAGCCCTAAACAGTAAATGCAATTAAAACTCTACAAAATTAGCAATTTAAAACTTTTTGAATGAAGCAAGGCAAGTGCACAACTGAAAAATGATTTAACTTCTGTGTGACTCCTTAATTGACCTGCTCTAATTTCTGTCTGACTCACGAGACACAGCTGTTGTCTCTTTGTAAGTTTTAATATGGTATTAAAAGCAGAATACAAGAAATACACAGCGTAAAGAAAACAAACCACAGTATAAAAAAATAGAAAACACACAATAAAGTAGTACAAATTACAAGAAATCAAAAATAAACTAAACTTTCCCACACAGCAAGCTGTGGAAGGGTCTGAGTAAGCTTTTCCAGCAAAGCTATGAAATGTTTTATTTTACCCTTTAAATGGAAGTTTTAGTTCTTAGTTCCACCACCTCAGTTCACAGATGATTAACCTTAACTGACCTGCTGTAACTTCTATGTGACTCCTTAATTGATCTGTTCTAATTTCTGTGTGACTCACAAGAGACACGGCCGTGGTCTCTTTTCAATTTTTAATATGCAATTAAAAGCAAAATACAGGAAACACACAGTGTAAAGAAAACAAATCACAGTATACAAAATAGAAAAATACAATAAAGTAATACAAAGCAGAAGAACGCAAAAGCAAACTAACCTTTCCCTCAGAGTAAGCTTTTTAAGAGTGTGGGTAAGTTTTTCCATCATTTTGAAATGTTTTATTTTACACCTTAAATGGGAGGTTCATTTCCTAGCTCCACCCCCTTAGTTCACAGATGATAACCTTAACTGAACTGCTCTAACTTCTGTGTGACTTCATCATGGACGTGTTCTGATTTCTGTCTTACTCACAAGAGACAAAGCTATAGTCTATTTTTACATTTTAATATGCAGTTAAAACCAGTATAGAAGAAAAACACAGTGTAAAGAAAGCAAATGACAGTATACAAAACAGAAAAAGACAATGAAGTAATACAAATTACCAGTAATCAAAAGCAAACTAACCTTTGCCTCCCAGCAAGCTGTGGAAGAGTGTTGGTGAGCTTTTCCATCAAAGCTTTGAAATGTTTTATTTTACTCCTTAAAATGAAGCTTTAGTTCCTAACTCCATCCCCTCAGTTCACAGACGATTCACCTTAAATGACCTGTTTTAACTTCTGTGTGACTCCTTAGTTCATCTGTTCTAATTTATGTCTCACTCACAAGAAACACAGCTTTGATCTTTTTTCAAGTTTTAATATGCAATTAAAAGCAGAATAGAAGAAAAACACTACAATGAAAACAAATCACAGTATACAAAACAGAAAACGACAATAAAGTAATCCAAAATAGAAGAAATGAAAGGCAAACTAACATTTTTCTCACAGTAAGCTGTGGCAGAGTCTGGGTGAGATTTTCCAGCAAATCTTTGAAGTGTTTTGTTTTACTAATTAAATACAAGGTTTATTACCTAGCTCCACCCCCTCAGTTTACAGATGATTAACCTGAACTGACCTCTTCGAACCTCTGTGTGACTCCTTAATTATTCTGTTCTAATTTCTCTATGACTTACAGGAGGCACATCTGTGGTTTCATTTCATGTTTTAATATGCATTTAAAATCAGAATAGAAGAAAAACTCAGTTTAAAGAATAGAAATCACAGTATTCAAAATAGAAAAACATAAAATAATACAAAGTTCAAGAAATCAAAAGAAAACTAACCTTTCCCACACAACAGGTTGTGGTAGAATTTAGATTAGCTTTTCCTGCAAGGATTTGAAATGGTTTATTTTACCCTTTAAATAGAAGGGTTAGTTCCTAGCTCCTCCCCCTCCGTTAACCTTAACTGACATGTTCTAAGTTCTGTGTGACTCCTTAATTGACCTGTTCTGATTTCTGTCTGACTCACAAGAGTCACAACAGTGGTCTCTTTTCAAGTTTTAATATGCAATTATAAGCAGAATAAAAGAAAAACACTGTGTAAAGAAAACTAATCACAGTATGCAAAATAAAAAAGGCAATAATGTAACACAAAGTACAAGAAATCAAAATCAAACTAGCCCTTCCCTCACAACAATCTGTGGCAGAGTCTAGGTGAGCTTTTCCAGCAAAGCTTTGAAATTTTTTACTTTATAGTTAAATTGAAGTTTTAGTTCCTAGCTGCATCCCCTCAGGTCACAGATGATTAACCTTAACAGACATGTTCTAACTTCTGTGTGACTCCTTAATTCATCTGTTCTAATTTCTGTTTGACTCACAAGAGACATGGCTGTGGTCCCCTTTCATGTTTTAATATGAAATTAAAAGCAGAATACAAAAAAAAATACAATGTAAAGAATACAAATCATAGTATTCAAAATAGAAAAAGACAATAAAATAATAGAAAGTACAAAAAATCAAAAGCAAACTAACCTTTCCCTCACAGCAAGCTGAGGCACAGTCTGGGTGAGGTTTTTCAGCAAGGCTTTGAAATGGGTTGTTTTACCCTTTAAACAGAAGGGTTAGTTCCTAGCACCACCCCCTCAGTTCACAGATGATTAACCTTAACTGACCTGTTTTTAACTTCTGTGTGACTCCTTAATTCACATGTTCTAATTTCTGTCTCACTCACATGAGACAGCTTTGATCTCTTTTCAAGTCTTAATATGCAATTAAAAGCAGAATGCAAGAAAAACACAGTGTGAGGAAAACAAATCATAGTATACAAACAAGAAAAAGACAACAAGGTAAGACAAAGTACAGGAAATCAAAAGCAAATGAACCTTGCCCTCACAGCAGGTTGTGGCAGAGTCTGGGTGAGCTTTTCCTGCAAAGCTCTGAGATATTTTATTTTACCTTTTAAATAGAAGGTTTAGTTCCTAGCTACTCTGTCTCAGTTCACAGATGATTCCTGAACTGACTTGTTCTAACTTCTGTGTGACTCCTTAATTGACCTGTTCTGATTTCTTTCTGACTCACAAGAGACCCAGGTGTGGTCTCTTTTCAAGTTTTAATATGCAATTAAAAGCAGAATACAAGAAAAACACTGTGTAAAGAAAATAAATCACAGTATACAAAATTAAGAAAGACAATAAAGTAATACACAGTACAACAAATCAAAAGCAAACTAATGTTTCTTTCACAGCAAGCTGTGTCAGAGTCTGGGTGAACTTTTCCAGCAAAGCTTTGAAATTTGTTATTAACTCATTCACTCTGGAGCTGCTGCCTGCTTACTTCTACCATACGAACAACAGTGCAGCCTGAGCTCATTTTCAGATAATCCATTTGTAATACCATACAGAAAACAAATGTTCATAACACTCTTAACCATAAGAGCTAAACTAAAAATGTAAATGTGAAAGTTGTTCAGCAGACACTGACCTTTCCAACAGAATAAATGTTAATAGTGTGCATTTAAGTCATTATTAAATATTTACCAAGTAATGTTGATATTGTGCATTTTTTTACCTTTTTGGTACAACAAATTACAATATCTTGGTGAATGTACCATGTAGACCCATACAATGTGTAATTAATTTGTTTGTATGAATCAGCTTTAAAATGATAAATGAGCCATTATTGTGTGATTCTCCTTTATGGAGATATTCACAGAAATATGATTAATATTATATTTCTCATAATTGATAAACATATCTCATTACCTGCAACAGACAGACCAGATATCAATGTACAAGTTGTATGGCTCAATGTCAGCTTCAAAATGATGCATCATTTGTGTCATCATGCTCCCTTGCAAATATATAGGCATAATAATGAGAAATATTGCCAATGTATAATTTTCATAATCCTACAAGACTAAACAAACTGTGATATCTGTACATGTGTACAGCATACAGACATGGTTCTTTTACCATGTTGTAACTTTTAATACTGTCTTCAAAATGAGGTATTACTTAGCATATTGACATGCTCCCCTTGTAAAGTTATTTACCAAAATTTGAAAAAAAATCATAATTTTCATAACTTTCATCCTAAACAAACGGTGATATCTGTACATGTGTACAGCATGCAGGCACAGTTCTTTTACTATGTTGTAAGTATAATACAGTCTTCAAAATGAGGAAACATGTCAATGTGCCAAGTTATTCACCAAAAATGAAAGCAAGAAACTGGGGGGAGGGGGGGTTAATACATGACTCCACATAGACAGAAACCAAAGTCTGGCATGTGCATTCTTCAATGTGATAACGACTTTTAGTAATGTGAATAACAGGGGCAGCTGCTGAGAGTTTTACCTTACAAGTGATAATGACTCAGTGTTATACTCTGACTGCACATATCATAAATTAATAACATGATAATGACTTACATTTCATTACTTCAATGTTCTGCATGCTCAGATAAAGGTGATAGCTGCTGCACATAACCTGTTGAGTAGACATTCATTACATTCCTGGTGCAGGTGAAATGTAAGACTGAGTCATTACCATCTTTTAGGAAAAGACTTGAGTAATTCAATAAAAGTAGCATAACAACTATATATTACTGAGTCCTTTCTTTCACCTAAACTGTACACACAAACACAAGAAGTCAGAAATATTGCCCTACATACTGAGCTGTTCAGTGCCAGAACTAGTATAAAAGCAATAATAACATTTATATGGTTTACTATTAAAATATCAGTGTAGCATTGCATGCCTATGAATTATTCAAACTACAGATGTTTGAATATTTCATATGTGTGCCAGCTATGTAATCAAATGGTATATTTGTGAATGTACTGTGCATTCACAAGTATAACGTTTGATTATGCACAGGGATCACGGTACAGTGTGGTAAGGGAAATACACCCCTTCCCTCACTGTAGTGCGATCTCAGAGTTGGAATATATAGTTAGGGGGGTATAGGGGCACAGCCCCCTTACAGGGGGGGGGCAGGGGGGCATGGCCCCTGCATAAATGGGATGTTAGGTGTGCTAGTTAGGGAGTTACGGGAAGGGTGGAATTGCTGGTACGTGCCAAAAATGTCTTGTTCGACATTTTTGGCATTAACAGCTGATTTTCGACATTAGAGCCATTAGGTAATGTATACTTTCAGCGAAACAGTTCACTGATAAGTACCTTTTTTTTAATGTTGAGATTTTAATAATAAACCCATTTATATAACATTTATATCACTGAGCCCTTCCTGTCACCTAAAGTGTACACACCAGTGACAGAGCCAGAAGTATTGCCCAACAATTTGGCTGATCCATGTCAGAATTGCTTCACTCAAGGTGAATGCTACCATGATAAATGCTTACACTCCCTAAGACAGCAGCTAATCTTTCAGTGAGAGGATCCCTCTTTTTACTTTTGATTTTTTTTTCACTTCATTCATCTCTATATTTATCATTGAATACAATTGCTTCTTATACAACTATCACACATTCTACATTCAGTAAACATTTCACACAGACATAGTTTCTATAACATATTACTCCAACTTATTCCCCTTGTCGTAGCATGCATTTTTCTGAAGGATATGAAGTCTGAAACACAAATCTACATCATTTTATGCCTTCAGTTCTCAGATCATCCCCGTAATTTGCCAGCAAATATCTAATTTTATGAGGAACAGATCAAAAATATGAGGCAAAAATCTGGACGTTCTGCCCCCCCCCCCCCCAAGAGTAGCTCCACCTGTGGTGACCCCTTACCCCCCAACACAGCAGCCCCCTCCCATTCCAGTTTTTCACTACTTGGCTATTTCTCTCCAGTTACCATAAACACTGGTCAAACCTGTCAGTGTTCATACTGCTTTCTTATTTACTTCTACAATGATTACAGATATTGAAATAAAAGCCATTTGCTAAACAAACAATACAGTCTGACAGAGAAAACAGACAGCATGATCAGTAAACTTCTCTTTTCCTGAAAGTCACATTCAAATGGCATAAAACCCACATTCAAAAAATGCATCTGGCCAGTGGAGGATTTTTTAGGGTCATGCATATATGTATGTGTTCTTTGATTCACCTTCCTGATTGTATTAGATATTCCTTGTATAATACAGCACTGCTTGTTAAAATGTGTTTTAAATCTGTAGTTTTGAACATTCTTCCAGTAAGCAATTAAACTAAACTTATGAACCAACAATGAAAAATTACCCATTTCAGAACATTTCTACCATAAAAGGCCACTCAGACATCTGTCATTACAATCCATCAATATCAGTCAATATGCACACTCGCTGCAGAAGTAAGCCATCTGAATAATTCCATATTAAAGAGATCTATCCCTAATGTAGTGGTTGCTAATGGCACATATTTTACATTTCCGTGTGTTTCATACAGAAATTCAGTGACTTGCCCTTGAAGAATTAATTGCCTATGCAAAATTTAAAAAAATGGTAATCTGGTAATATTACAAAAGGGAATGACTGACAAACTGAAAAGTTAATAGATACACAGCATTTTATACAAAGGAGGACAGACTCAGGAGTGCAGGGCCTCTGCCCCCCTTAATCACCAAATAATCAGCAATCAAAATAACCTTTTTTCACAGTACACCGTATATAGTACTGCTCAAGATCCCTTTGGGAAGAGTTTGGTATGCCTGTATTACAATTATTTCCGCTCCTGGTTCTAACATGCAGTTTTTTATATGCTGATAAGTGGACTGAACCACAAGGGTAATTTTTCAGCCAACACCATGCTACAGAATCATACCAACAATACAAGAACATAAACATGCTAGAAAGCATACGTCACAAGTCCAGTCTAGCAACAACAGAAACTACTGTTACCTGTTCTAATTTCTGACTTATAAGAGACACAGCTTTAATCTCTTTTCAAATTCTAATATGCAATTAAAAGCAGAATACACGAAGAAGCACAGCGTAAAGAAAACAAATCACAGTATAGAAAATAAAAAAGACAATAAAATAGTACAAAGTGTGAGAAATCATAAGCAAACTAAACTTTCCCTCACACCAAGCTGTGGCAGAGTCTGAGTGAGCTTTTCCAGCAAAGTTTTGAAACATTTTACTTTATCCCTTCAATAGAAGGTTTAGTTATTAGCCCCACACCCTCATTTCACGGATGATTAACCTTAACTGACCTGTTATATCACATGTGTGACTCCTTAATTGACCTGTTCTAATTTCTTTCTGACTCACAAGAGACACAGCTGTGGACTCTTTTCATGTTTAAATATGCAATTAAAAGAAGAATACAAGAAAAACATGGTATAAAGAATACAAATCAGTGTACAAAAGAGAAAAAGACAATAAAATAATAAAAAGCACAATAAATCAAAGGCAAACTAACCTTTCCCTCACAGTAAGCTGGGGTATAGTCTGGGTGTGCTTTTCCAGCAAGGCTTTGAAATGGCTTGTTTTACCCTTTAAATAGAAGAGTTAGTTCCAAGCTCCATCCACTCAGTTCACATATGATTAACCTTAACTGACCTGTTTTAACTTCTGTGTGACTCCTTAATTTACCTCTTCTAATTTCTGTCTGCCTCACATGAGACACAGCTTTGATCTCTTTTCAAGTGTTAATATGCAATTAAAAGCAGAATACAAGAAAAACACACTGTAAAGAAAACAAATCACAGTATACAAAATAAGACAACAAAGTAATACAAAATACAAGAAATCAAAAGCAAACTAACCTTACCCTCATAGCAACCTGTGGCAGAGTCTGATTGAGCATTTCCAGCAAAGCTTTGAGATGTTTAATTTGACCTTTTAAATTGAAGGTTTAATTTCAAGCTCCACCCACTCAGTTCACATATGATTAACCTTAACTGACCTGTTTTAACTTCTGTGTGACTCCTTAATTTACCTGTTCTAATTTCTGTCTGCCTCACATGAGACACAGCTTTGGTCTCTTTTCATGTTTTAATATACAATTAAAAGTAGAATACAAGAAAAACACTGTGTAAAGAAAAATAAAATCACAGTAAACAAAATTAAAAAAGAAAACAAAATAATACAAAGTACAGGAAATCAAAAGCAAACTAACCTTGCCCTCACAGCAAGCTGTGGCAGAGTCTGGCTGTGCTTTTCCAGCAAAACTTTGACATTTTTTTATTTTCCCCTTAAATGGAAGGATTAGTTTCTAGATCCACCCTCTCAGGTCAGAGATGATTAACTTTAATTGACTTGTTCTAATTTCTGTGTGACACCTTAATTGACCTGTCCTAATATCTGCCTGAGTAACAAAATACATGCTTGTAGTCTTTTTCGAGTTTTAATATGCAATTAAAAGCAGAATACAAGAAGATTTGCAGTGTAAAGAAAACAAACCATAATATACAAAACAGAAAAAGAGAATCAAGTACTACAAAGTACATAAAATCAAAGGCAAACTAACTTTTCCCTCACAGTAAGGTGTGGTAGAGTCACAGTGAGCTTTTCCAGAAAAGCTTTGAAATATTTTATTTTACCCCTTAAATAGAAGGTTTAGTTCTTACCTCCAGCCCCTCAGTTTACAGATGAGTAACCTTAACTGACCTGTTTTAACTTCTGTGTGACTCAATAGTTGACCTGTTCTAATTTCTGTCTGACTCATAAGAGATACGGATTTGTTGCTTTTCATGTCTTAATATGCATTTAAAAGCAGAATACAGGAAAACCACAGTTTAAAGTATGTATATAATAAAACACAAAATTGAAAAAGACAATAAAATAATACAAAGTACAAGAAAGCAAAAGCAAACTAACCTTTCCCTCACAACAAGCAGTGGCAGAGTCTGGATGAGCTTTTTTAGCAAATCTTTGAAATGTTTTTATTTTACACCTTAAATACGAGGTTCAGTTCCTAGCTCCACTCCCACTGTTCACAGATGATTAACCTCAACTGACCTGTTCTAACTTCCATGTGACTCCTTAAATGATCTGTTCTGATTTCTGTTCTGATTCACAAGAGACATACCTGTGGTCTCTTTTCATGTCTAAATATGCAACTAAAAACAGAATACAAGGAAAATGCAGGGTAAAGAATACACATCATAGTATTCAAAATATAAAAAGACAATAAAATACAAAGTACAAGAAATCAAAAGTAAACTAACCTTTCCTTCATAGAAGGCTGTGGTAGATACTGTGTAAGCTTTTGCAGCAAAGCGTTGAAATGTTTTATATTACCCCTTAAATGGAAGGTTTATTTCCTAGCTCCACCCCCTCAGTTCATTGATGATTAACCTTAGCTGATGTGTTCTAACTTGTAAGTGACTTCTTAACTGACCTTTTCTAATTTCTTTGCGACTCACAAGAGGCACAGCTGTCTTCTGTTTTCAAGTTTTAATATGAAATTAAAAGCAGTATACCAGATAAACACAGTGTAAAGAAAACAAATCACAGTATACAAAATAGAAAAAACAATAAAGTATTAAAAAGTACAAGAAATCAAAATAAGACTAAACTTTCCCTCAAAGCAAGCTCTTAAAAGAAGACTAAGCTTTCCCTCAAAGCAAGCTGTGTCTGGTTGAGCTTTTCCAGCAAAGTTTGGAAACATTTTATTTTATCCCTTAAATAGAACATTTAGTTCCTAGCTCCAGCCCCTCAGGTCACAGATGATGAACCTTAACTCACCTTTTCTAACTTTTGTGTGACTCCTTAACTGATCTGTTCTAATTTCTGTCTGATTCACAAGAAACAAAGCTGTTGACTTTTTCAATGTCTTAATATGCAATTAAAAGCAGAATACAAGAGAAGTACAGTGTAAAGAAATCAAATCAAAGTATACAGCATAGAAAAATACAATAAAGTTATACAAAGTACAAGAACTCAAAAGCAAACTAACATTTCCGTCACAGCAAGCTGTGACAGAGTCTGTGTGAGCCTTTCCAACAAAGCCTTGAAATGTTTTATATTACCCCTTAAATGGAATGTCTATTTCCTAGCTTCAGCCCCTCAGTTCACAGATGATTAACCTTATGTGACTTGTTCTAAGTTGTAAGTGACTTCTTCACTGACCTTTTCTAATTTCTGTGTGAGTCACAAGAGGCACAGCTGTGGCAGCTTTTCAAGTTTTAATGTGCAATTAGAAAAACAGAGTGTAAAGAAAACAAATAACAGTATACAAAATGGAAAAAGACAACAAAGTAACACAAAGTGCAAGAAATCAAAAGCAAACTAACCTTTCCCTCACAGCAAGCTGTAACCGTTTCTAGGTATGCTTTTCCAGCAGTCCATTAAAATGTTTTATTTTACCCCTTAAATATAAAGATTAGTTCCTAGCTCTACCCCCTCAGTACACAGATGATTAACCTTAACTGACCAGTTTTAACTTGTGTGTGACTCCTTAATTCACCTGTTCTAATCTCTGTCTGACTGACAAGAGACAGATCTGTGATATCTTTTCAAGTTTTAATATGCAATTAAAAGCAGAATAGAAGAAAAACACACTGTAAGGAAAACAAAAGCATGCAAAATAGAAAAAGAAAATAAAGTAATGCAAAGTAGAGAAATCAAAGGCTAACTTTTCCGTCACTGCAACCTGTGGCAGAGTCTGGGTGAGCTTTTGCAGGAAAGCTTTGCAATGTTTTATATTACCCCTTAAATGGAAGGTTTATTTCCTATCTCCACCCCCTCAGTTCACAGATGATTAACCTTAGCTGACATGTTTTAATTTTTGTGTGACCCCTTAATTGACCTGTTCTAATTTCTGATTGTTTCACAAGAGACACAGCTGTGGTCTTTTATCATGTTTGAATAGTAATTAAAGGCAGAATACAAGAAAAACACTGTGTAAAGAAAACTAATCATAGTATACAAAATAAAAAAGACAATCATGTAATACAAAGTAAAAGAAATAAAAAGCAAGGTAAAATTTTCCTCACTTCAATCTGTGGCAGAGTCTGGGTGAGCTTTTCCAGCACAGGTTTGACATTTTTTACTTTCCGATTAAATGGAAAGTTTAGTTCATAGCACCACCTCCTCAAATCACGGATGATTAACCTTATCTGACCTGTTTTAACTTCTGTACAACTCCTTAATTGACCTTTTCTAATTTCTGTCTGAACTCACAAGAGATACAGCCATGATCTCATTTCAGTTTTTAATATGCAATTAAAAGCAGCATACAAGAGGCACACAATGTAAAGAAAACAAATCACAGTATACAAGACAGAAAAGACAAAATAATACAAAGTACAAGATATCAAAAGGAAACAGGCCTTCCCTCACAGCAGGCTGTGGCAGAGTCTGGGTGAGTTTTTCCAGCAAAGCTTTGAAATGGTTTATTCTACTCTTTAAATATAAGGTTTAGTTCCAAGCTCCTTCACAGATGATTATCCATAATTAACCTGTTCTAACTTCTGTGTGACTCCTTAATTGACCTGTTCTGATTACTGTCTGACTCACAAGAGACATAGCTGTCTCTTAATATGTAATTAAAGGCAGAATACAAGAAAAGCACTGTGTAAAGAAAACTAATCACAGCATACAAAATAAAAAAGACAATCGTAATACAAAATACAAGCAATCAAAAGCAAGCTAACCTTTCCCTCACTGCAACCAGTGGCAGAGTCTGGGTGAGCATTTTCAGCAAGGCTTTGACATTTTTTACTTTCCAGTTAAATGGAAGGTTTAGTTCCTAGCTCCACCCCCTCAGGTCACAGATGGATTAACCTTAACTGACCTGCTCTAACTTTTGTGTGACTCTGACTCATTGATTGACCTGTTCTAATTTCTGTCTGACTCAAAAGAGACACAGCAGTTGTCTCCTTTTTGTTTTAATATGAAATTTAAAGCTGAATACAAGAAAAAGACAGTGTAAAGAATACAAATCACAGTATTCAAAATAGAAATAAACAGCACAAAATTGAGCGAACCAGGGAAATGATGCAGAAAACAACAACTCAGCACAGGGACCACTCCACCAATATTTATTAAGCGCTTTCATCTAAAATAAATGTCAGACTTCTTCAGAATAAAATTACAAAGATATCACTGACTTCAAATACACAGTTCTCCTACTCATTGGTCAAACACTCACATAGGGACACTCCCTTAATGAGCTCTTAAACAAAACTCAGTTATTAAAACCAAGATTATATAAAACAATACAACAGCATAAAAATATGCAAAGTATATGTGGAGTGGTACCTGTGCTAAACTGTTGTTCTCTGCATCATTTCCTGGTTTGCCCCAAATAGAAAAAGACAATAAAATAATACAAAGTACAAGAAATCAAAAGCAATGTAACCTTTCCCTCACAGCAAGGTGTGGCAGAGTTTAGGTGAGCTTTTCCAGCAAGGCTTTGAAATGGTTTATTTTACACTTTAAATAGAAGGGTTAGTTCCTTGCTCCACCCCCTCAGCTCACAGATGATTAGCCTTAACTGAACTGTTTTATCTTCTGTGTGACTCCTTAATTGACCTGTTCTTATTTTTGTCTGCCTCACAAGAGACACAGCTATGGTCTCTTTTCATGTTTTAATATGTAATTAAAAGCAAAATACAACAAAAACATGGTATAAAATAAAAATCACAGTATTCAAATTAGAAAGAGACAATAAAATAATGCAAAGACATCAAAAGCAAACTTAACCATTTCCTCAGGGCAAGCTGATGCAGAGTCTGGGTGTACTTTTCCAGCAAGGATTTGAAATGGTTTGTTTTACCCTTTAAATAGAAGAGTTAGGTTCTAGCTCCATCCCTCAGTTCACAGATGATTAACCTTAACTGACCTGTTTTAACTTTTGTGTGACTCTTTAATTTATCTGTTTTAATTTCTATCTGACTCACATGAGACACAGCTTTGATCGCTTTTCAAGTTTTAATATGCAGTTATAAGCAGAATATAAGAAAAGAACTGTGTAAAGAAGACAATAAAGGAATACAAAGTACAAGAAATCAAAAGCAAACTAACCTTGCCCAAACAGCAAACTGTGGCAGAGTCTGGATGAGCTTTTCCAGGAAAGTTTTGAAATTTATATTTTCCCCTTAAATGGAAGGATTAGTTCCTAGCTCCACGCATACCTCTCAACTGTATAGATTTTTACAGAATATCCAGATTGTTGCCTTATATTTTTGTTCCTTTTTCATAAAATTGTGGCTTTCTGGAAAATTAGTGGCAAATCATTAAAGATTGAAATTAGAAAATGATGACAGACATTTAGACAGAGTTTTAGACTTCATACTTAGCCAAAGCCAGTATAACATTTCAGTGAGAGTGAAGTGTTTATGATTATTGGCTGATTGGGGTTACCTGGACTACGGCTTGGAGGAAGCACCTCATTACTTCTTTCAAGCTTTTTTTTTATGTTGCTTCAGGTTACAACTTTGTTACTTAAGAAGTTAACTTGTGAGTGTTTCTACCATTTCACACTGAGTTAATCAGAAGAAGGGCATTGAGCAAACTGATGCATGATATATAATATTAACTATCCTGTTTTTTTGCTTATTTTTACGAGTTATTTATAGCACTTTTATTGTCTGCATATACTTTTCTAGCTAGTTTCACTGTGTGTGAGGTATTAACTAGAAATTTTCTACAATTGTTAAGGATCTGGTTGGGTTTGATTGCTCTGATTTCTTGCCAAGGAGTGTATCATATAACTTGTTTGCAGTTAAAAGCACTCTGTACAGTCTTCTTGCTCCTTTATCTGTTTAAACATTTCTGCAGTTTTTTCTACCTAAGTAGTGTGAGTAGTTGTAGCATTGTCCATATTCAGGCTTGTGTTTTGGGCCTAGTTGTTTGTTGGTAGAGGCTGTTTGTCTGAGCACATATTCCAGGCCATCTTAGTTTAGCCAAAGCCAGTATAGCATTTCAGTGAGAGTGAAGTGTTTATGCTCATTGTCTGATTTGGGTTACCTGGACTACGGCTTGGAGTAAGCACCTCATTGGTTCTTTTGAGCTTTTTTAAAAGTTGTTTCAGGTTTCAACTTTGTTACTTAAGAAGTTAACTTGTGAGTGTTTCTGCCATTTCACACTGAGCTAATCGGAGGAAGGGCACTGAGAAAACTAATATATGATGTATAACATTAAGTATCCTGTTTTTTGCTTATTTTTATGAGTTATTTATAGCAGTTTTAATGTCTGCATATACTTTTCTAGATAGTTTCACTGTGTGTGAGGTAATAACTAGAAATTTTCTACAATTGTTAAGGATCTGGTTGGGTTTGTTTGTTCTGCTTTTTGTTTCCCACCTTCCCTTCCTATTGGTATCCTGTTCTTATACTTGGTGGCTTTGCCCACCCCTAATGTAAATTTGATCTGGGACATTCCTCCCAGTCTAGTGTCATTACCTCATTCTACCTAATCCAAGGAGAACATTTTAGACAGCCAATCCACTTATTTTCTGCTCCTCCTTTCCCCTTTCTACTTTGCAAAAAAAATATTTTCTAAGCTTGTTTCCTGTCTTTCCTGTAAGTCATCTAGTCCAGATACAGACTTGCTGTATCCAGGACTGTTTGTAAGCTTCTGAGCCCCAAGCCTTTCTGTGTTGGAGGGAAGCCTTCTAGCTTAATTTTGTTTCTTAGAACTAGCCAGTTTTTTAGTTTCAGCACTCAAATCTGTTTCTTTGAGCTCAGCACTTGTTCAGAACTCATTGTAAGCAATAAATAAGCTACAAATTACTACAGCATTCAACTTTCCTCACTTGTCTAGAAGAAAACAGTTTTTAGTACTTAATAAATAAACACCTATCCAGGCATGTATAAGGGTCAGCTCCTGGTGTTTTCTCCTGTCTACCTGATGAATCGGGGCATCTTGGGGCAATGCAGCAATTGCCTCATGTACACAGACAACCCTCTCCTCCGGCCACCCAATACTACAACCTGTGAGAGATGCACTTATCTAGCCAAACTGGAAGCAAAGCTCTCTTCACCCAAGACTGGACTAGACAATCAAGAGGAGAAGGTCAACACTTGCACCACACCACACTCATCACATAGTCCCTCAAAACCTACACCACCAAAACACACAGATAGAATCACAAAACACACACCTACATTCGTGGAGGCTCTCAATAAAAATCTACCCAAGCAACAGTGACCTCCAAAGCAGAAACGCAAGCAACCTCCACCCCTCCAACACAACCCAAATGACACATAGCCCACAAACTCACTGTGCTATTCAACCACAGCCCATAAGGCATAACAACTTACCCAACATGCTAGTCATAGGTTATTCTATAGTCAGGCACACTGATGTTCCACTCACCAGGCTAAACAAGGAGGGTCTATATTAGATCACCAAACTTTCAAAATTTTGAGTGTTCTAATATCGACCCTGAAAATATGGAAGAAACAGAAAACCTAATTTTTTTCCTAGGGAAAGAATTTGGTTGTCTGTTTCTGTAGCTTCGGTATTTTCAGCGCTGTGGTGGAAAGTTACAGGTCGGTTCAGGTAAGTGTGCGATTTTGTAGACGTGCAGGTTAGGACGGGGTAGGTGAGTTAGGGTTAGGGCGTGTGTCAGATAAGTGTGCGATTGTGTGGACATGAGGGTTAGGGCGCAGGTGAGGTGACTGTGCGATAATGACGGAACTTAGGGTTAGGGTTTGGGTTAAGATAAGTGGATAGTTAGTGGTGTATGTATAGTTTAGTGTAGGGTTAGGTGTAAGAGTTTAGGTGTATGTGTGTAGATTGGTATTTGTTTGGTGTGCTTGTGTTGTGTGTATGTGTTTTAGAAAGGCAAATTTTTTCCCTAGGAAAAAATTCGCTGTTCTGTATGTTCTATGTTTTAAATTTTCGATTAATAGGGTTCGATATTAGAACACTCGGAATTTTGAAAGTTCGGTGTTCTAATATAGACCCAACAAGGAAAACGTTACTGTCAGCTGCCTGTCTGTTGGCAGGATCCACCACATAACGCACGCACTCAGGGCACTCCATAAGTACAAATATGACTCTGTCATTGTCCATGTTGGTGTGAATGACCTGAGATGTACCTCCCTGGACTACATGAAAAGAGACATGGAGGAGCTGTCTGATATTGTAGCCCAGGCAGGTATGACTCTAGCCTTGAGTAGCATCCTGCCATCACCCAGAATGATACCACAGTACAAGGACAAAATGATTGACTTCAACAATTGGCTAAGCTTCTGGTGTCATTCTAAGGGGATCCAGTATATGTCTGCCTGGGATGACATGATCGACAAACCATGATGATTTGCCAGAGATGGCCTGCACCTGGCGCCCTTAGGATTCCGGATACTGGCTAAGGCTCTTGCCACCCCTATAGTGCCTTTTTTAGGCAAGGTTCAAATGACAAATTCACCACCATAACAGGTACAAGCAAGGAAAATCTGAGGGTAATGCTATTCAATGCTAGAAGTCTAACCCTCAAAATGCACTCACTCGAGGCACTCCTTAAAATGGAGAACATCGATATCTGTGCAGTGACAGAGACCTGTTTCAAGGCTCCAGAGAGCACCCCTGCATTACCAGGCTATAAATCATACCACACCTTTTGGCCACCTAAACTGGCTCAAAACACTAAAGGTGAAGGTGTGTCCATATTCATTAAGGATATCCACACCTTCAGACTAGTTGCTCAGCATAATGCATCCGAGATTATCCAAGTGCAACTAACTCTGGGCAAGACCACAATCCAAATTGTAGCTTGCTACAGATCCCCCACCATGCCCCAGGATTCCCACTCCTCATTTCTTTATAAACTGGAAAATATTAGGGTACAACCTAACACCCTAATAATGGGTTATTTCAACTACCCCACCATTAACTGGGAAAACTACTCCTGTACCAACTCTTGTGCTCAACATTTTCTGGAATTCATAAATTCCAATGACTTGGATCAACTTATCCACACCCCCACCAGGAGCAGCAATATCCTAGACCTGGTCATTACCAACATGGGCAACCGGTGTTCCGCACCAGAGGTCAATTCCTTGTTGGTCAGATCTGACCACAAGCTAATCACTAGAGACATCCACATCCCACCACACCCCCATTAGGGAAACCACTGTAAAATATTTCTCCAAAGCCAACTTCACGCTTCTTTAGACAGAAGTGGCAAACTTCACGACACCCATGCTGATGGACTTTAGAGGTACCACTGCTGAATCCTATACAAATGCACTTTATAAGCACTTACACAAGTGCATGGATCATGCCATCCCTAACAGAACCAAGATGCTATCCTCCAAAAAAAGGAAGCCAATCTGCTGGTCCCCTGCCATAAACAAACTCTACAACATAAGAAAGAAATTGTTGAAAAAAAATAGTAAAATCAAATGATTGGAGGAACTCCCTGGTCAGCCTCAGTAAGAAGCTGAGATCCCTCATAAAATCCTCCAAAGCTAGTTACGAAAACAAAATCTCCACTGATTCTAAAGACAACCACAAAACATTGTATAGCTATGTCAAGAATCTTAATGGCAACACTCAGATCTGCTCTGAGTTACAGCACAATGGCACTAAATATACAGAACCAACTGATATTGCCAACATCCTGGCAGATAGGTTCAGTGCTAACTTTACCCCTCTCTCACCCATTAAAGGGCCCATCTCTTTACCCGAAGTATGCAAAGTTCCTGTAATCACGGCTGCACAGGTAAAAAACACACTCTCCAAAGCCAAGAACAAGGCATCCATGGGACCTGACAACATCCCAGGATGCATTCTACATGAACTACAGAATGGACTGGTACCCCACCGAAGTACCATGTTCAATCATAGCCTCACCTCAGGCTTTGTGTCCACTGAATGGTGCATAGCAACGGTTATCCCACTTCACAAAGGGAGAGCCACCACAGACTCTGGGAACTGCCCCATTAGCCCAACAAGCCTGGTCTGCAAGGCTATGGAACGTATCATCATGGAACTTATAAATAATGGCATTGGTAATCTCCAAACTCTAAACCCTACCCAGTTTGGGTTTGTAAAAGGCAGATCATGCCTCCTAAACCTGATAGTCTTCTTTGAAGTGGTCACCAAAGCCGTAGATGAGGGTAAGGTGGTTCACACAGCCTATCTAGATCTCACCAAGGCTTTTGACAGCATCCCCCACTCTGGAATTATAGATAAACTCAGTAAATTAGGTATAAATCCCTATGTCACAAGATGGGTTGCCAACTGGCTCACTGAGAGAACCCACACTGTGAAAGTAGCAGACTCTAAATCCAACTTCAGACCAGTGACAAGTGGAGTACCATAGGGTCCAGTCCTGGGTCCTCTCCTGTTTGTTATCTACTTCTCTGAAGTACAAGCTAACCCAGAAAGTCTTTGGCTAAGAAAGTTCACAGATGACTGCAAACTAGGAGCCATAATCAAAACTCCTAATGATGTGGACATCCTACAAAAGGGCCTCACTGAGACAGATGCCTGATGTTAAAGCCAAGGCCTCAAGCTCAATGCCAAAAAGTGCATTGTCATCCCTTTTGGTAAAAACTCTGTATCCATGAATTACCACATAGGCGGTATTCTACTTAACACCAAAAGTGTGATAAGAGATCTGAAGTACAAGCTAACCCAGAAAGTCTTTGGCTAACAAAGTTCACAGATGACTGCAAACTAGGAGCCATAATCAAAACTCCTAATGATGTGGACATCCTACAAAAGGGCCTCACTGAGACAGATGCCTGATGTTAAAGCCAAGGCCTCAAGCTCAATGCCAAAAAGTGCATTGTCATCCCTTTTGGTAAAAACTCTGTATCCATGAATTACCACATAGGCGGTATTCTACTTAACACCAAAAGTGTGATAAGAGATCTTGTGACACAGGTGGACAGTAGTCTCTTCTTTGATAATCAGATTGCCACAGTAGTCAGGAAATCATTCTATGTGGCACACCTCATCACAAAATGTTTCTCATCCAGGAAAAAAAAGGTCATTGTTTCCCTCTACTCATCACTCATTAGACCCATTATGGAGTACAACACCCCTTTTGGTATGTACCTCACAAGACATCTACAAAAACTGGAAAGGCCGCAGAAATACCTCACAAAGAGGATTACCAGCCTGAAACAGATGCTCTATGCAGACCACCTCAAAAAACTCCAGCTTTACTCTGTCACATATCACATACTCAGAGACAATCTCTGCCTAACATACAAAGCTATATCAAACCCAGAGCTGTTGGACATGCTCCACTTAAAGAAATCCCAAGCTGTCTGAGCTACACGCTCTAGGGACCTAAACCTTGTCACCACAATAAACAGAACATGCTTGAGGGATAGATTCCTGTCCCATAGACTTCCCATACTCTGGAACAAAGCTCATTGGCACTCTTCAAGAAAAATCTTGATGATTGGATTGGAGATAGGAAATTTACCCCGGGGATCACTTCTGTGACTCTGCTTGACAGGGGCACAGGAAAATAATTTTCTTGGGTGGCGAAAGCCAGTGTACCATTCGGCTAGGCTTATATAGACCCAAGGGCCAATAGCCTAATACCTACATATGACCCTATAAACCTATACCCTTCAGAAAATTCATGCTAAAACCTGTTATTCTATCAACTTTCTAAGTTTGTAAGAGCAATATTTAAAATTGTCCCTATTTATACCACTTTTGTCATGGCTTTGTCCAGATTTCTTACTCTAAGAGTTTGAGAGGTATGGCTCCACTCCCCTCTTGTCACATATGATTAACTTTAACTGACCTGTTTTAACTTCTGTGTGACACCTTAATCGACATGTTCTAATTTCTGTATGATGCACAAGAGACACACCTGTGGTCTGTTTTCAAGTTTTAATATGCAATTAAAAGCAGAATACAAGACAACTAGCAGTGTAAAGAAAACAAATCATAGTATACAAAATAGAAAAAGAGAATAAAAAAATACAAAGTACAGTAAATCAAAGAAAAACTAACCTTTCCATACAGCAATGTGTGGCAGAGTCTGGGTGAGCTTTCCCAGCAAAGATTTGAAGTGTTTTATTTTACCCCTTAAATGGAAGGATTAATTGCTAGCTCAAGGCCTTCAGTTCATAGATGATTAAGCTTAACTGACCTGTTCTAACTTCTGTGCAACTCCTTAACTGACTTGTTATAATTTCTATCTGACTCATAAGAGACACAGTGTTTTCACTTTTCATGTCTTAATATGCACTTAAATGCAGAATACAGGAAAACCACACTTGTAAAGTATACAAATAACACTATACAAAATAGAAAAATACAATATAATAATGCAAACTACAAGAAATCAATAAGAAACTATCATTTCACTCATAGCAGGCTGTGGCAGAGTCTGGGTGAGCTTTTCAAGCAATACTTTGAAATGTTTTATTTTAGCCTTTAAACAGAAGGGTTAGTTACTAGTTCCACACCCTCAGTTCACAGATAATTAACCTTAACAGAGTTGTTTTAACTTCTGTGTGACTCCTTAATTCACCTGTTCTAATTTCTGTCTCAATCATAAGCAGTACAGCTGTGGTCTCTTTTCAAGTTCTAATATGCAGTTAAAAGCAGAATACAAGAAATAGACTGTGTAAAGAAAACTAATCACAGTTCACAAAATAAAAAAAGAAAGTGATAATACAATGTAGGAGAAATCAAAAGAAAACTAACCTTTCCATCACAGGAAGCTGTGGCAAGAGTCTGAGAGAACTTTTCCAGCAAAGCTTTGAAATTGTTTACTTTCCATTTAAATGGAAGGTTTGGTTCCTAGCTCCACACCCTCAGATCACAGATGATTAAGCTTAACTGACCTGTTTGAACTTCTGTGTGACTCCTTAATTGACCTGTTCTAATTGCTGTCTGACTCAGAAAAGACACAACCATCATCTCTTTTCATGTTTTAGTATGCAATTAAAAGCAGAATAGAAGAAAAACACAGTGTAAAGAATACAAATCACAGTGTTCAAAACAGAAAAAGACAATAAAATAATACAGTGTGAGGAATGGTAGAGATGGGTGAAGGCTGCCAGCCTAGTTAAACAGAATTGTGCAGATAATTCTATAATTTGTAAATATGAATGTTGAACTTAAAACAATGTGGCAACATTGCCATCTGCTGTAAAGAAAGCTAAGTTAAGCATTTCTTGTTGATCCTTTGAAATTAAAATTATTTCATCACTGCTTTTGATGTTTTGCAAGTCGGATCCAGTCTGCCTAGATGAAGGCTTCCTGCCTATTGTTTTAAAACTAAAGTTAATGACCAGAATTTACATGTGGAATGTTCTTTATTGCTCTAAGTGTAAATGAATGTAAACACAGTTAATGTGTAGCCTGGGAACTCCAGGAAGGGTGAAAAAGATTATGTATTTTTTATTACAACTGCAATAGCAATTTAAACAGAGAGAATCAGAAGGCATTAAGCATTTTTATCTTGGACATTCAACTCATCAGCACTGCCTTATGCTTTGTATGTAAGTAGGATTTTAGCATTTTCTTTTCTCTTAGGAATAGTTAGGAATTAGAAAGTTTAGACTAAGAGTTTTTCTGGATTCATATCAGATCTTTCCTACTGTATTGTTTTAAGTATTTCTCTGTGATCTCTGAACTCTTGCGTGGCATTGTGTTGTAGTAGTATTGCCTTGTGTCTTTATTATTTATTATTAAATATTTTTGAACACTTTCAACTGTGGCTGTTTTATGCAGAGATAATTTAACCTCTAGAGTACATTGCATGTCTTTGGTAAAATTGTACAGAGGCCCCTCTAATGGCTTTAGACCTGGGTTACACTACTATTGGGTAATAATATTGCTCAGTAATAATTGGACACCCTTTTAAGGGCCTTTGAGTAGCTGATAAATATTAGCTGGTGGTAGCAGGAATTACTACTGTATAATCTTGGTATAGAGGCACAGCTGGAGAATCTGTGTCAGCCTTTCCCAGGAGTGTCTATGAAGTTGCATAAATTCTTATCTCAAAGTGTGTGTGTGTGTCAGCTACTTGGGCAGGGACACAAAACACTGGTTGGACAGTGAGGGTGCAGGAGGTTTTAGCTTGCCAGCTAGTCTGAGATCTGGACCCTATAGCTGTGCCAGTGGGGAGTATTATTGGGGACCTGGAGAGCAAGGGAGCAACCAGCCCCAGACTGACTGTGATCTCTGTGTGCACTTAAGAGAATTGTACTTTACTGTGTGTATTTGTTATCCTTTCCTCATCTATGAGACACCATCTCTGCTGTTAGTGGTGAGGATTGAGGCTCCTTGATTGCTGGGCCTGGGCAAGGGCATCACACAAAGTAGAAAAAATTAAAAGCAAACTAACCTTTCGCTCACAGCAAGCTGAGGCAGAGTCTGGGTGTGCTTTTCCAGTAAGTCCTTGAAATGGTTTGTTTTACCCTTTAATTGGAAGTGTTAGTTCCTAGCTCCATGTCTCAGTTCTCAGATGATTAACCTTTACTGACGTGTTTTAACTTCTGTGTGACTCCTTACTTCTCCTGTTCTAATTTCTGTCTGACTCACACAAGACACAGCTTTGATCTCCTTTACAATTTTAACATACAGTCGAAAAACACACTGCACAGAAAACAAATCACAGTATACAAAATAGAAAACGACAACAAAGTAATACAAAGTACAAGAAATGAAAAGCAGACTAACCTTGCCCTTACAGCAGGTGGTGGCAGAGTCTGGGTGAGCTTTTCCAGCAAAGCTTTGAGATGTTTTATTTTTACCTTTTAAATAGAAGGTTTAGTTCCTAGCTCCTCCCCCCAGCTGACAGATGATTAACCTGAACCTACGTGTTTTAACTTCTGTGTGACTCCTTAATTGACCTATTCTAATTTCTGTTTGACTCTAAAGAGACACACCTGTTGTCTGTTTTCAAGTTTTAATATGCAATTAAAAGCAGAATAGAAGAAAATTCGCAATGTAAAGAAAACAGATCATAGTATACAAAAATAGAAAAAGAGAATCAAGTAATACAAAGTGCAAGAAATCAATGGCAAACTAACCTTTCCCTCACAGCAAGGTGTGGCACAGTCTGGGTGAGGTTTCCAGCAAAGGCTTCAAGTGTTTTATGTTATCCCTTATATAGAAGGATTAATTGCTAGCTCCACCCCTTCAGTTCACAAATGATTATGCTTAACTGACCTATTTTATCTTGTGTGTGACTCCTTAATTGACTTCTTCTAATTTCTATCTGACTCATAAGAGACACAGAGTTGTCTCTTTTCATGTCTTAATATACACTTAAAAGCAGAATACAGGAAAAGCATGCTGTAAAGTATACAAATCACACTACATAGAAAAGAAAAAGACAATGAAATAATACAAAGTACAAGAAATCAAAAGCAAACTAGCCTAGCAGCCACAGAAGGCTGTGGCAGAGTCTGGGTGAGCTTGTCAAGCAATGCTTTGAAATGTTTTATTTTACACTTTAAATAGAGGGATTAGTTACTAGTTCCACCCAGGCATTTCACAGATAATTAGCCTTAACTGACTTGTTTAAACTTCTGTGTGACTCCTTAATTCACCTGTTATAATTTCTGTCTCACTCACAAGAGACACAGCTGTGGTCCCTTTTCAAGTTCTAATATGCAGTTAAAAGCAGATGACAAAAAAACACTGTGTAAAGAAAACTAATCACAGTATACAACATAAAGAAGATGGTAATCTAATAAAAAGTATAAGAAATCAAAACCAAACTAACCTTTCCACCACAGCAAGCTGTGGCAGAGTCTGAGCGAACTTTTCCAGCACAGGTTTGAAATTTTTTACTTTCCAGGTAAATGAAAGGTTTCTTTCCTAGCTTCACACCCTCAGGTCACAGATGATTAAGCTTAGCTGACCTATTCTAACTTCTGTGTGACTCCTTAATTGACTTGTTCTAATTTCTGTCTGTCTCACAAGAGACACAACTGTCATCTCTTTTCATGTTTTAGTATGCAATTAAAAGCAGAATAGACAAAAAACACAGTGTAAAGAATACAAATCACAGTGTTAAAAATAGAAAAAGACAATAAAATAATACAAAGTGTGAAGACTGGTAGAGATAGGTGAAGGCTGCCAGCCTAGTCAAACAGAATTGTGCAGATAATGCTGTAATTTGTAAATATGAATGTTGAACTTAAAACAATGTGGCAACATTGCCATCTGCTGTAAAGAAAACTAAGTCAAGCATTTCTTGCCGATCCTTTGAAATTAAAATTATTTTATCACTGCCTTTGATGTTTTACAAGTCAGATCCAGTCCACATAGATGAAGGCTTTCTGTCTATTATTTTAAAACTAAAGTTAATGACCAGAATTTACATGTGGAATGTTCTTTATTGCTCTAAGTGTAAAAGAATGTAAATGCAGTTAATGTGTAGCCTGTGAACTCCAGGAAGGGTGAAAAAGATGATGTAATGTTTATTAAAACTGCAATATCAATTTAAACAGTGAGAATCAGAAGGCATTAAGCATTTTGATCTTGGACATTCAACTCATCCGCACTGCCTTATACTCTGTATGTAACTAGGATTTTAGCACAGTGTTTTCTCTTAGGAATAGTTAGGAATTAGAAAGTTTAGACTAAGTGTTTTTCTGTATTCATATCAGACCTTTCCTACTGTATTGTTTTAAGTATTTCTCTGTGATCTCTGAACTCTTGAGTGGCATTGTGTTGTAGTACTATTGCCTTGTGTCTTTATTATTTATTACTAAATATTTTAAACACTTTCAACTGTTGCTGTTTTATGCAGAGGTAATTTAAGCTCTAGAGTGCATTGCATGTCTTTGGTAAAATTGTACAGAGGCCCCTCTAATAGCTTTAGCCCTGGGTTACACTACTATTGTATAATAATATTGCACAGTAATACTTGGACACCTTTTTAAGGGCCTTTGAGTAGCTGATAAATATTAGCTGGTTGTGGTAGGAATTACTACTGTATAATCTGGGTATAGGAGCACAGCTGGAGAATCTGTGTCAGTCTTTCCCAGAAGTGTTTATGGAGTTGTATAAATTCTTATCTCAAAGTGTGTGTGTGTGTGTGTGTGTGTGTGTGTGTGTGTGTGTGTATGTGTGTGTGTGTGTGTGTGTGTGTGTGTGTGTGTGTGTGTGTGTGCGTGTGTGTGTGTGTGTGTGTGTGTGTGTGTGTGAGCTACTTGGGCATGGACATGAAGCACTGGTTGGACAGAGAGAGTGCTGGAGGATTTAGCTTGCCAGCTAGGCTGAGATCTGGACCCCATAGCTGTGCCAGTGGGGAGTCTTATTGGGGGCCTGGAGAGCAAGGGAGCAACTAGCCCCAGACTGACTGTGATCTCTGTGTGCACTTAAGGGAAATTGTACTTTATTGTGTGTATTTGTTATCCTTTCCTCATATATGAGACTCTGTTGTTAGTGGTGAGCATTGAGGCTCCTTGATTGCTGGGCCTGTGCATGGGCATCACACAAAGTAGAAAAAATCAAAAGCAAACTAACCTTTCCCTCACAGCAAGCTGAGCAGAGTCTGGGTGAGCTTTTCCAGCAAGTCTTTGAAATGGTTTGTTTTACCCTTTAAATAGAAGTGTTAGTTCCTAGCTTCACCCCTCAGTTCTCAGATGATTAACCTTAACTGATCTGTTTTAACTTCTGAGTGACTCCTTAATTAACCTGTTCTAATTTTGGTCTGACTCACACAAGACACAGCTTTGATCTCCTTTACAGTTTTAACATACAGTCGAAAAACACACTGCAAAGAAAACAAATCACAGTATAAAAAATAAAAAAGACAACAAAGTAATACAAAGTACAAGAAATGAAAAGCAGACTAACCTTGCCCTCACAGCAGGTGGTGGCAGAGTCTGGGTGAGCTTTTCTAGCAAAGCTTTGAGTTGTTTTATTTTACCTTTTAAATAGAATTTTTTTCCTAGCTCCTCCCCCTCAGTTCACAGATGATTAACCAAAACTAACTGTTCTAACTTCCTTGTGATGCCTTAATTGACTTTTTCTGATTTCTGTCTGACTCAGAGGGGACACAACTCCTGACTCGTTTCAAGTTTTAATATACAACTAAAAGCAGAGTACAAGAAACACACTGTGCAAAGAAAAGAAATCACAGTATACAAAATTAAAAAAGACAATAATGTAATAAAAAGTACAAAAAGTCAAAAGCAAACTAACCTTTCCCTCACAGCAAGCTGTGGCAGAGTCTGGTTGAGCTTTTACAGCAAAGCTTTGATTTTTTTTATTTTCCCCCTTAAATGGAAAGATTAGTTTCTAGCTTCACCTCCTCACATCATATATGATTAACTTAACTGACCTGTTCTAACTTCTGTCTGACTCATAATTGACTTGTTCTAATTTCTGTCTGACTCACAAGAGACACACCTTTGGTCTCTTTTCAAGTTTTAATATGCACTTAAAAGCAGAATACAAGAAAAACACTGTGTAAAGAAAAGAAATCAAAGTATACATAATTTAAAAATCAATAATGCAATAAAAAGTACAAGATATCAAAAGCAGAATAGAAGAGAACCACAGTGCAAACAAAAGAAAGAAATCACAGTATTCCAAATAGAAAAAGAGAATAAATTAATAAAAAGCATAAGAAATCTAAAGGAAACTAAACTTTCCTTCACAGCAAGTGTTGGCCGACTGCTTTGTAGGCTTTTCCAGCAAAGCTTTGATTTTTTTATTTTTACCCCTTAAATGGAAGGTTTAGTTCCCAGCACCCCACTGTTCACAAATGATTAACCTTAACTGACCTGTTCTGCCTTCTGAGTGACTTCTTAATTGACCTGTTCTAATTTCTGTCTGAGTCACAAGAGAAACAGCTGTGGTCTCTTTTCAAGTTTTAATATGGAATTAAAAGTAGAATACATGAAAAACACGGTGTAAAGAAAACAAATCACAGTGTACAAAATAAAAAGAGGCACTCATTTAGTACAAAGTACAAGAAATCAAAAGCAAACTAACCTTTCTCTCACAGCAAGGTGTGGCAGAATTTGGTTGACCTTTTACTGCAAAGCTTTGAAATGTTTTATTTTACCTCTTAAATGCAAGGTTTAGTTCCTAGCCCAACCTGCTCAGTTCACAGATGTTTAACTTTAACTGACGTGTTCCAATTTGTAAGTGACTCCTTAATTAACCTGTTGTAATTCCTGTGTGACACACAAGAAACAGAGCTGTGGTCTCATTTCATGTTTTAATATGCAATTAAATGCAGAATACAAGAAAAACACAGTGTAAAGAAAAATCACAGTATATAAAATAGAAAAAGACAATAAAATAATACAAAGACAATAAATCAAAAGCAAACTAACCTTTCCTTCAGAGCAAGTTGTGGTCATGTCTGGGTGAGCTTTTCAAGCAGACCATTGAAATGTTTTATTTTACCCCTTAAATAGAAGGTTTAGCTCCTAGCTCCACCCCCTCAGTTCACAGCTGATTAACCTTAACTTACCTGTTCTAACTTTTGTGTGAGTCCTTAATTCACCAGTTCCAGTTTTAGTCTGACTCACAAGAGGCACAGCTGTTATCTCTTTTATCTCTTTTCAAATTTTAATATGCAACTAAAAGCAGAATACAAGAAAAACACACTGTATACAAAAATAGAAAAAGACAATAAAGTAATACAAAGAAGAAATCAAAGACAAACCTTTCCCTTATAGCAAGGTGTGGCAGAGTCTGTGTGAGCTTTACCAACAAAGCTTTGAAAAGTTTTATTTTACCCCAGTTCTTTGCTGCAGCCTCTCACTTCACATATGAGTAACCTTAACTGACTTGTTCTAACTTCCGTGTGACTCCGTAATTGACCTTTTCTAATTTCTGGCTGACTCATAAGAGCACAGTTTGTCTCTTTTCATGTTTTAATATGCAGTTAAAAACATAACACAGGAAAAACACAATGTTAACAATACAAGTCACAGTACACAAAATTGAAAAAGAGAATAAAATAAAACAAAGTACGAGAAATCAAAAGCAAACTAACTTTTCTCTTACAGCAAGGGAAAGATTAGTTTGCAGAGTCTGTGTGAGCTTTTCCATCAAACATTTGAAATGTTTTATTTTACACCTGCAATTAAAAGCAGATTAGAAGAAAAAGCACAGTGTAAAGAAAACAAATAACAGTATATAAAATAGAAAGACAATAAAGTAATACAAAATACAAGAAATCAAAAGCAAACTAGCCTTTACTTTACAACAAATGTGGCTGAGTCTGGGTGAGTTTTTCCAGCAATACTTTGAAATGTTTTATTTTACCCCTTCAGTGGAAGATTTAGTTCCTAGTTCCACCCCCTCAATTCACAGATGACTAACTTTAAATGACCTTTTCTACCTTCTATTTGACTCCTTAATTGACCTGTTCTAATTTCTATAAGACTCACAAGAGACACTTTTGTGATCTCTTTTCAAGTTTTAATATGCAGTTAAAAACAGAATAGAAGAAAAACATAGTGAAATAAAACAAATCACAGTATACAAAATAAAAAAGAGACAATAATTTAATACAACGTGCAAGAAATCAAAAACAAACTAACCTTTGCCTGACAGAAACATGTGCCAGAGTCTGGTTAAGCTTTTCCAGCAAAGCTTTGAAATGTTTTATTTTATCCCTTAAATGGAAGGTTTAGTTCCTAGCTCCACCCGCTTAGTTCACAGATGATTAATCTTAACTGATGTGTTCTAACTTGTAAGTGACTCCTTAGTTGACCTGTTCTAATTTCTGTGTGACTCATAACAGACACAACTGTAGTTTCTTTTAAATTTTTAATATGCCATTAAAAGCAGTATACAAGAAAAACACAGTGTAAACAAAACAAATCACAGTATACAAAATATAAAAAGACAGTAAAGTAATACAAAGTGCAAGAAATCAAAAGAAAACTAACCTTACCTCACAGCAAGCTGTAACATGTCTGGGTGAGCTTATCCAGCAGACCATTGAAATGTTTTATTTTACCTCTTAAATAGAAGGTTTAGTTCCTAGCTCCACCCTCTCAGGTCACAGATGATTAACTTTAACTGACCTCTTCTAACCTTTGTGTGACACCTTAATTGACCTGTTATAATTTTTGTCTGGCTTGCAAGAGACCCACCTGTGGTCTAGTTTCAAGTTTTATTATATAATTAAAAGCAGAACACAAGAAAACTTGCAGTGTAAAGAAAACAAATGATAGTATACAAAATAGAAAAAGAGAATCAAGTAATACAAAGTACAATAAATAAAAGGGAAACTAACTTTTCATTCACAGCAAGGTGTGTCAGAGTCTGGGTGAGCTTTTCTAGCAAAGGTTTGAAGTGTTATATTTTACCCCTTAAATAGAAGGATTAATTGCTAGCTCCAGCCCTTCAGTTCATAGATGATTAAGCTTAACTGACCTGATCTAACTTCTGTGTGACTCCTTATTTGACTTATTCTAATTTCTGTCTGACTCATAATAGACACAGCATTGTCTCTTTTCATGTCTTAATATGCACAAAAGCAGAATACAAGAAAAAGACGGTGTAAAGTATGCAAATCACACTAGACAAAATAGAAAAAGACACTAAAATAAAACAATGTGCAAGAAATCAAAAGGAAACTAACCTTTCACTCACAGCAGGCTGTGGCAGAGTCTGTGTGAGCTTTTCCAGCAATACATTGAAATGTTTTATTTTACCCTTTAAATAGAAAGGTTAGTTCCTAGATCCAACCCCTCAATTCACAGATGTTTAACCTTAACTGACCTGTTTTATCTTTTGTATGACTCCTTAATTCACCTGTTCTAATTTGTCTCACTCACAAGAGACACAACTTTCATCTCTTTTAAAGTTTTGATATGTAATTGAAAGCAGAATACAAGAAAAACACTCTGTAAAGAAAACAAAGCACAGTATTCATAATAGAAAAAGACATAAAATACGAAGAACAAAAAAATCAAAAGCAAACTAACCTTTCACTCACAGCAGGTTGTGGTAGAGATTGGGTGAACTTTTCCAGCAAGGCATTGGAATGGTTTATTTTTCCCTTTAAACAGAAGGGTTAGTGCCTAGCTCTACTGCTCAGTTCACAGATGATTAACCTTAACTGCCCTGTTCTAACTTCTGCATGACTCCTTAATTGACCTGTTCTAATTTCTGTCTGACTCACAAGAGACACAGTTGTGGTCTCTTTTCTAGTTTAGATATGCAATTAAAAGCAGAATACAAGAAAAATTACAGCATAAAGAAAACAAATCACAGCATACAAAATAAAAAAAGAATAAAGTAATACAAAGTAAAAGAAATCAAAGGCAAACTAAACTTTCCCTCGCACCAAGCTGTGGCCAAGTCTAGGTAAACTTTTCCAGCAAAGCTTTGAAACGTTTTATTTTACCCCTTCAATAGAAAGTTTAGTTCCTAGCTCCACTCCTTCAGTTCACAGATGATTAACCTTAACTGACCTGTTCTAACATCTGCTTGAGTCCTTAATTGACTTGTTCTAATTTCTGTATGAATCACAAGGGACACAACTGTGATCTTTTTTTTCCAAATTTTCAATATGCAATTAAAAATAGTATACAAGAAAAACACAGTGTAAAGTAAACAAATCACAGAATACACAATAGAAAAAGACAGCAAAGTAATACAAAGTACAAGAAATCAAAGGGCAACTAACCCTCACAGCAAGGTGTGGCAGAGTCATGGTGAGCTTTTCTGGCAAACCTTTGAAATGTTTTATTTTACACCTTAAATACAAGGTTCAGTTCCTAGCTCCATCCCCTCAGTTCACAGATGATTAACCTTAACTCACCTGTTCTACGTTCTGTCTGATTCACAAGAGACACAGCTGTGGTCTGTTTTCATATCTAAATATGCAATTAAAAGCAGAATACAAGACAAAGGCAGGGTAAAGAATACACATCACAGTATTCAAAATCGAAAAATACAATAATATAATGCATTGTACAAGAAATCAAAAGCAAACTGCCCTTTCCTTCACAGCAAGCTGAGACAGAGTCTGGATGTGCTTTTCCAGCAAAGCTTTGAAATGGTTTATTTTACCCTTTAAATAGAAAGTTTAGTTCCTAGCTCCTCCCCCTCAGTTCACAGTTGATTATCCTTAACTGACCTGTTCCAAATTCTGTGTGACACCTTAATTGACCTGTACTGATTTCGTTCTGACTCACAAGAAACACAGATGTGGTGTTGCTTCAAGTTGTAATATGCATTTAAAAGCAGAATACAAGAAAAACACTGCGTAAAGAAAACAAATCATGATTCAAAAATAAAAAGACAGTAATGTAATACAAACTGCAAGAAATTAAAAGCAAACTAACCTTCCCTTACAGAGTCTGGGTGAGCTTTTCCAGCAAAGCTTTTATTTTTTTTATTTTCCCCTTAAATGGAAGGTTGAGTTCCTAGCTTCAACCCCTCAAGTCGCAGATGATTAACCTTAAGTGCCCCGTTCTAACTTCTGTGTGCCTCCTTAACTGACCTGTTCTAATTTCTGTCTGACTCACAAGAGACACAGCTGTTTTCTCTATTTATGTTTTAATAGGCAATTAAAAGCAGAATACAAGAAAAACAGAGTGTAAAGAATACAAATCACAGTATTCAAAATATAAAAAGCCAGTAAAATAATACAAAGTACAAGAAAAGAGCAAACTAACCTTTCCCTCACAGCAAGCTGTGGCAGAGTCTTAATGAACTTTTCCAGCAAAGCTTTGAAATGGTTTATTTTACCCTTTAAATAGAAGGTTTAGTTCCTAGCTCCTCCCCTCAGTTCACGGATTATTATCCTTAAATGACCTGTTCTAACTTCTGTGTGACTATTTAATTAACCTGTTCTAATTTCTGTCTCACCCACAAGAGACACAACTTTAATCTATTTTCAAGTTTTTGATATGCAATTAAAAGCAGAATACAAGAAAAACAGTCTTTAAAGAAAAAAAACACAGTATTCATAATAGAAAAATACATAAAATACAAAGTACAAGAAATCAAAAACAAACTAACCTTTCACTCAGAGCAGGTTGTGGTAGAGACTGGGTGAACTTTTCCAGCAAGGCTTTGAAATGGTTTATTTTACCCTTTAAATAGAAGGGTTAGTGCCTAGCTCTACTGCTCAGTTCACAGATGATTAACCTTAACTGCCCTGCTCTAACTTCTGCATGACTCCTTAATTGACCTGTTCTAATTTCTGTCTGACTCACAAGAGACACAGATGTGGTCTCTTTTCTAGTTTAGATATGCAATTAAAAGCAGAATACAAGAAAAATCACAGCATAAAGAAAACAAATCACAGCATACAAAATAAAAAAAAAGAATAAAGTAATACAAAGTAAAAGAAATCAAAGGCAAACTAAACTTTCCCTCACACCAAGCTGTGGCCAAATCTAGGTGAGCTTTTCCAGCAAAGCTTTGAAACGTTTTATTTTACCCCTGCAATAGAAGTTTTAGTTCCTAGCTCCACCCCTTCAGTTCACAGATGATTAACCTTAACTAACCTGTTCTAAATTCTACTTGAGTCATTAATTGACTTGTTCTAATTTATGTTTGAATCACAAGGGACACAGCTGTGATTTTGTTTTCAAGTTTCAATATGCAATTAAAAATAGTATACAAGAAAAACACAGTGTAAAGAAAACAAATAACAGTATACACAATAGAAAAAGACAGCAAAGTAATACAAAGTACAAGAAATCAAAGGCCAACTAACTAAGTTCTGTCTGATTCACAAGAGATACAGCTGTGGTCTGTTTTCATATCTAAATATGCAATTAAAAGCAGAATACAAGACAAAGACAGGGTAAAGAATACACATCACAGTATTCAAAATAGAAAAATACAATAATATAATGCATAGTACAAGAAATCAAAAGCAAACTGCCCTTTCCTTCACAGCAAGCTGAGGCAGAGTCTGGATGTGCTTTTCCAGCAAAGCTTTGAAATGGTTTATTTTACCCTTTAAATAGAAGGTTTAGTTCCTAGCTCCTCCCCCTCAGTTCACAATTGATTATCCTTAACTGACCTGTTCCAAATTCTGTGTGACACCTTAATTGACCTGTACTGATTTCTTTCTGACTCACAAGAGACACAGCTGTGGTATTGCTTCAAGTTGTAATATGTTAATATATGCTATTTAAAATTTATTTATTTTTATTATGCTATTTAAAAGCAGAATACAAGAAAATCACTGCGTAAAGAAAACAAATCATGATACAAAAATAAAAAGACAATAATGTAATACAAACTACAATAAATTAAAAGCAAACTAACCTTCCCTCATAGCAAGCTGTGGCAGAGTCTGGGTGAGCTTTTCCAGCAAAGCTTTGATTTTTTTATTTCCCCCTTAAATGGAAGGTTGAGTTCCTAGCTTCAACCCCTCAAGTCGCAGATTCTTAACCTTAACTGCCCTAATCTAACTTCTGTGTGACTCCTTAACTGACCTGTTCTAATTTCTGTCTGACTCACAAGAGACACAACTGTGGCCTCTTTTTATGTTTTCATAGGCAATTAAAAGCAGAATACAAGAAAAACAGAGCGTAAAGAATACAAATCACAGTATTCAAAATATAAAAAGCCAGAAAAATAATACAAAGTACAAGAAAAAAGCAAACTAACCTTTCCCTCACAGCAAGCTGTGGCAGAGTCTTGATGAACTTTTCCAGCAAATCTTTGAAATGGTTTATTTTACCCTTTAAATAGAAGGTTTAGTTCCTAGCTCCTCCCCCTCAGTTCACAGATTATTATCCTTAAATGACCTGTTCTAACTTCTGTGTGATTACTTAATTGACCTGTTCTAATTTCTGTCTGACTCAGAAGAGACACAACTGTGGTCTCTTTTCATGTTTTAATATGCAATTAAAAGCAGAATACAAGAAAAACAGAGTGTAAAGAATACAAACCACAGTATTCAAATTATAAAAAGACACTAAAATAATACAAAGTACAAGAAATCAAAACAAACTAACATTTCCCTTATAGCAAGCTTTGGCAGAGTCTGGGCGAGTTTTTCCAGCAAAGCTTTGAATTTTTTATTTTCCCCTTAAATGGAAGGTTGTGTTCCTAGCTCCAACCCCTCACGTCACAGATGATTAACCTTAACTGACCTATAGAGCAACTAAGAAAAAAAGAAAAAAAAAATAGAATCAGTAATGCAATTATCATATTGTGCATAAAAAGACCAGCCCTTGGTGAAAGAGTATTTTTTTTTAATTCCAGTTAGTTGCCTTGCAGTCCAAGAACAGTGGGAAGAAGGGATCGGAAAAAGAACTAGACTTTTCTATTAACATTCTTAATCTGGGTGATGTTATATTAAGTTAGGGTACTGTTTTTGTTTTGGAATGGGGATTTTCTTTCATTCCTGCAAATACAGTTAATATGCTTAAATTAATTGTTGATCTAAAGTTATATGCACAAAAGTTAAATCTTAAATATATTTTTGATGGTTTAGATGGTGGGGGTGACATTGATGATGCTGGGGTAAAAAAGAGAAGTACTTTAACCCACTGTTGCACCCCACCCTGCAGGTGTTTAATAATGTGTGTGAAAAACAGTTTAGGGCTATGGAATATAGGCATTGTAATATTCAAAATGTACCCCCTAATGAAACAGCAGCCTTAACAAATCTACCTAATAACCGCAACTTGTGTGTTATGAAGGCAGATAAGGAAGAGGTTGCTGTTGTGATTAATTCTGAGGATTATAGTTCTTCGATCCTTAGGATGTTGAGTGAAGAAACTAGCTTTAGAGTGGTTACTGAAGAGTTTGTCAAAGAAAGTTTTAGAAAAGTTGATATCACTCTGATTTGTTCAGTCAGGGTAATATTGATAATTCTACTTATGACTTTTTATCAGTAGAGTTTCCCAGATTAAAAACAATCTTCGGTATACCCAAGGTGCATAAAGATAGGGAAAATCCTCCCTTCCACCCGAATATTTCAGCTAGTTTTTCTAAAACAGAACCTATGTCCAAATGGGTTGGATTATATTTTAAATCCAGTGGTACAAATGTCAAGGTATTTTTTTGCATGATTCTTGGCATTTGTTAGAATTGTTATCCCATGTTTGTTGGGAACATTTTCCATTCTGTTTTGCCACTTTAGCTGTAACTTCACTGTATACCTGTATTGAACAGGAAAGTGGTTTAAATATGTTGAGGAAATATCTTAGTCGAAATGCTGTCTTTGAAAATGATAAGGTTAACACAGTTTGTCAATTAATGGAACTGATACTTGAGAATAATTTTTTTTTAATTTGGAGACAGTTTGTTCCAACAAACTACGGGGGTAACTATGGGGTCCAGAGTAGCTCCTTCATTTGAAAACTTAGTTATGGCCATGTGGGAGGCACAATTTCTTGTTACTCATCCAGTGGCTGCCAATATAGTATTTTATAGATGCTATATTGATGATTTGATTTTTTTGTGGAGGGGTGAAAAGGAATCCTTTGTACTTTTGTCAGTGACATAAATAATTCGACCAGTTTTCTTAAGTTCACATTTGGACATTTTGGATATGAAGTAGATTTTTTGGATGTTCATCTTACGAATGATGTCCTTAATATGAGGTTTATTAGTCAAATCTATAGGAAATTGATATTTGTGAATCAGTATGTACACAAAAACAGTTTGCATCTTTGCCATATCAAACGGGGTGTAGTAAAAGGACAATTTATACGTTTGAGTCATTTGACTAGTGATGATGGGATTTTTGAGGATGAGGTTAGAAAATTAAAATTAAAAATTAACACACTTCTTTCAACAGAGGGGGTACGACCCATTATGGTTGGAAAATATTGTGATTGAAGTAAAGAGTTTAAGACATAATAAAGCAGGACATATTTTGAAGGGTGGAGCTGTCAACTATGGAGAGGCTGTAGTGGCCATCCAGAATGTTATTGAGGATGTAAGCTCCAAAAAAAACAGTAAATTACTGGCTATCTTTTCCTGTTCTGATCCCAATCAGATGGGCTTGATTATGTCAGTCCTTTGTGATAATTGGAAAGTTATTTTAGGAAATTCTGACCTAGTGAAAGTTCTAGGTGAGAGGGCAGTTTTCACTTATAAAAAGGTAATAAACATCAAAAGTATTTTGGAGAGTAGAGCACATAAAGTGAATTTAGGGCTATATAGTTTTGGTACATACACATGTAGAAGATGTAGACAATGTAGATTTATTATGGGGTCATCTTCTATTACTTTTAAGCACATTAAAAAAGATTTTTGGGCTAGGGGTCATTATTCATGTGAGACCTGTAATGTAGTCTCCGTTGCTGTGTGTAATTCGTGTGGACAATTCTATGTGGGTAAAACCATTAGGTTGCTACATAGAAGAATATATGAACATATTTTAGCTAAAAAGAAAAGATGCCCTAGCTAGACATTCACCGATTTGTGCTGATGTTTAAGAAATTTTCTTTTTATGTTCTAGAGCAGGTTGATGCCAGTTTATTTAGTGGCAATTTTAAACTTGCTGTGGAATGTAGAGAAAGTTTATGGCAAATTTTGTTGATAGAAGGCCAACCTCCGGGTTTGAATGAGGTGGTTAACATCAAATGTTTCTTACAGGCAGAAAGGCTGTAGGGTAACATTTGGTGGATTATTTAACATTTATTATATGGGTCATTCATGTATTTATTTATTCATGCATTTACATTTTATTCTAATTTATGTGCAGACATATATGCTATTTATTTTATGGTGTGCAATATTAATTTTTAAAAGTATGTATTTTTCATATTTTTGTCTTTGATTGTTGATTATTTGTAGCCATGTGATCTTTTGTATTTAGTATTTAAATGAATTTAAGTGATGGATGTTTTTTTCTGATGAAGTCAAGTTGTTATTAAATGTGGATGAAAGTGCTACGTTTCTAGTGTTCTGGATTTTTTGTTGCCTTCACCGCCTTCTAGTTTTGTCCTTAATTTACCTGTTCTAATTTCTGTCTGCCTCACAAGAGACACACCTGTGGTCTCTTTTCAATTTTTCATATGCAATTAAAAGCTGAATACAAGAAAACTTACAGTGTAAAGAAAACAAATCATAGTATACAAAACAGAAAAAGAGAATCAAGTAATACAAAGTGCAAGAAATCAATGGCAAACTAACCTTTCCCTCACAGCAAGGTGTGGCACAGTCTGGGTGAACTTTTCCAGCAAAGCTTTGGAGTGTTTTATTTTACCCCTTAAATAGAATGATTAATTGCTAGCTAAAGCCCTTTAACTCAAAGATGATTAACCTTAACTGCTGACCTGTTCTAACTTTTGTGTGACTCTTTCATTGACATGTTCTAATCTCTGTCTGACTCCTAAGAGACACAATTTTGTCCATTTTCATATTTTAATATGCAGTTGAATGCAGAATATGGAAAAACACAGTGTAAATAATACAAATCACAGTACACAAAACTGAAAAAAGATAAAATAATGCAAAGTACAAGAAATCAAAAGCAAGCTAACCTTTCCTCACAGAAGGCTCTGGCAAAATCTGGGTGAGCTTTTCCAGCAACGTTTAGAAATGTTTTATTTCCTCATTAAATAGAAAGGCTAGTTACTAGCTCCTCCCCCTCAGTTCACAGATGATTAACCTGAGCTGACTTATTCTAACTGCTGTGTGACTTCTTAATTGACCTGTTCTGATTTCTCTCTTACTCACAAGTGACACAGCTGTGGTCTCTTTTCAAGGTTTAATGAGCAATTAAAAGTGAAATACAAGGAAAACACTGTGTAATGAAAAGACATCACAGTATACAAAATTACAAATGACAATATTGTAATACAATTTAAAGAAATCAAAAGTAAACTAAACTTTCCATCACAGCCACTGTGGCAGAGTTTGTGTGAGTTTTCCAGAAAGCTTTGGCATTTTTTTTATTTTCCACTTAAATGGAAAGTTTATTTCCTAGCTCTACCCCCTCAGGTCACAAATGATTAACCTTAACTGACCTGTTCTAACTTCTGCTTGACTCTTTAATTGACCTGTTCTATGTACTGTCTGACTCCCAAGAGACACACCTCTGGTCTGTTTTCATGTTTTAAATCTACAATTAAAAGCAAAATAGAAGAAAACGTGCAGTGTAAAGAAAACAAATTATAGTATACAAAATAGAAAAAGACAATCAAGTAATCCAAAGTACAAGAAATCAAAGACAAACTAACCTTTCCCTAACAGCAAGGAGTGGCAGAGTCTGGGTGAGCTTTTCCAGCAAAGCTTTGAAGTGTTTTTTTTTATTTTACCTCTTAAATATAAGGTTTAATTCCTAGCTCCAGCCCCTCATTTCACAGATGATTAACCTTAACTGACCTGTTCTAACTTCTGTGTGACTCCTTAATGGACCTGTTCTATGTTCTGTCTGATTCATAAGAGACAGAGCTTTGTCTCTTTTGCTGTTATAATAGGCAGTTAAAAGCAGAATGCAGGAAAAACAGTGTAAGGTATACAAATCACACTGCACAATATAGAAAAAGGCGACAAAATAATACAAAGTACAAGAAATAAAAAGCAAACTAACCTTTCAGTCACAGCAGGCTGTGGCAAAGTCATAGTGAGGTTTTCCAGCAATGCTTTGAAATGTTTTATTTTACCCTTTAAATAAAACATTTAGTTCCTATCTCCTCCCCCTCAGTTCACAGATTAACCTTAACTGACATGTTCTATTTTCTGTCTGACTCCTTAATTGACCTGTTCTGATTTCTGTCTGACTCACAGGAGACACAACTGTGGTCTCTTTTTAAGTTGTAATATGCATTTAAAAGTAGAATACATGAAAAACACTGTGTAAAGAAAACAAATCACAATATGAAAAAATAAAAAAGACAATAATGTAATACAAACTACAAGAAATTAAAAGCAAACTAATCTTTCCCTCACAGCAAGCTGTGTCAGAGTTTGGGTGAGCTTTTCCAGCAAAGCTTTTACATTTTTTTTATTTTCCTCTTAAATGGAAGGATTAGTTCCACCCCCTCAGGTCATAGATGAGTAATTTTAACTGACCTGTTCTAACTTCTGTGTGATTCCTTAATTGACCTGTTCTAATTTCTGTCTTTAAAAGCAGAATACAAGAAAACTCACGGCGTAAAGAAAACAAATCATAGCATACAAAATGAAAAAAGAGAATCAAGAATACAAAGTGCAAGAAATCAATGCAAACTAACCTTTCACTCACAGCAAAGTGTGGCAGAGTCTGGGAGAGCTTTTCCAGCAAAGCTTTGAAATGTTTTATTTTACTCCTTCAATAGAAGGGTTAGTTGGTAGCTCTACCCCTCAGTTCACAGATGATTAACCTTAACTGACCTGTTCTAACTTCTGTGTGACTCCTTAATTGACCTTTTCTAATTTCTGTGTGACTCACAAGAGACACAGCTATAGTCTCTTTTCAAGTTTTAATATGCAATTAAAAGCAGTATACAAGAAAAACACAATGTAAACAAAACAAATCCCAGCATACAAAATAGAAAAAAACAATAAAATAATACAAAGTATAAGAAATGAAAAGCAAACTAACCTTTCCCTCAGAGCAAGCTGTGGCCATGCCTGGGTGAGCTTATCCAGCAGACCATTGAAATGTTTTATTTTACCCTTTAAATTAAAGGTTTAGTTCCTAGCTCCACTCCCCTGAGGTCACAGATGATTAACTTTAACTGACCTGTTCTAACTTCTATGTGATACCTTAATTGACCTGTTCTAATGTCTATCTGGCTCACAAGAGACACACCTCTTTTTTCTTTTCAAGTTTTGATATGCATTTAAAAGAAGAATACAAGAAAAAGCATAGTGTAATGAAAACAAATCACAGTATACAAAAAAAGGGAATAAAGTAATACAAAGTGCAAGAAATCAATGGCAAACTAACCTTTCCCTCACAGGAAGGTGTGGCAGAGTCTGGGTGAGCTTTTCCAGCAAGGCTTTGGAGTGTTTTATTTTACCCCTTAAATAGAAGGATTAATTGCTAGCTGAAGCCCTTTAATTCACAGATGATTAACCTTAACTGACCTGTTCTAACTTCTGCGTGACTCTTTAATTGACATGTTCTAATTTCTGTCTGACTCATAAGAGACACAGCTTTGTCTCTTTTTGCTTTTTAATATACAGTTAAAAGCAGAATACAGGAAAAACACAGTGTAAAGTATACAAATCACACTATGTAAAATAGGAAAAGACAATAAAATAATACAAAGTAGAAGAAATCAAAAGCAAACTAACCTTTCACTCACAGCAGGTTTGGCAGAGTCTGGGTGAGCTTTTCCAGCAATGCTTTGAAATGTTTTATTTTACTCTTTAAATAAAGGGTTAGTTCCTAGTTCCACTCAGTCAGTTCTCATATGATTAACCTGAACTGACCTGTTTCAACTTCTGTGTGACTCCTTAATTCACCTAATCTAATTTCTGTCTCCCTCAGAAGAAACAGAGCTTTGATTTCTTTTCAAGTTTTGATTTGCAATTAAAAGCAGAATACAAGAAAAAGCACAGCGTAAAGAAAACAAATCACAGTATACAAAATAAAAAAGACAATAATGTAATACAAAGTACAAGAAATCAAAAGCAAACTAAACTTTCCTTCATGCCAAGCTGTGGCAGAGTCTGGATGAGCTTTCCCAGCAAAGCTTTGAAACATTTTATTTTACCCCTTCAATAGAAGGTATAGTTCCTAGCTCCACCCCCTCAGTTCACAGATGACTAACCTTAACTTACCTGTTCTAACTTCCTGTTTTGACTCCTTAATTGACCTGTTCTAATTTCTGTATGAATCACAAGAGACACAGCTGTGATCTATTTTAAAGTTTTAATATGCAATTAAAAGCAGAATACAAGAAAAACACAGCGTAAAGAAAACAAATCACTGTATACAAAATAGAAAAAGACAATAAAGTAATGCAAACTAGAAGAAATCAAAGCTAACTAACCTTTCCCTCACAGCAAGCAGAGGCAGAATCTGGGTAAGCTTTTCCAGCAAAGCTTTGAAATGTTTTATTTTACCCCTTCAATAGAAGGTATAGTTCCTAGCTCCACCCCCTCAGTTCACAGATGACTAACCTTAACTTACCTGTTCTAACTTCATGTTTTGACTCCTTAATTGACCTGTTCTAATTTCTCTATGAATCACAAGAGACACAGCTGTGATCTCTTTTAAAGTTTTAATATGCAATTAAAAGCAGAATACAAGAAAAACACAGCGTAAAGAAAACAAATCACTGTATACAAAATAGAAAAAGACAATAAAGTAATGCAAACTAGAAGAGGTCAAAAGCAAACTAACCTTTCACTCAGAGCAAGCTGCGGCCAAGATTGTGTAAGCTTTTCCAGCAAAGCTTTGAAATGTTTTATTTTACCCCTTAAATAAAAGGTTTACTTCCAAGCTCCAGCCCCCCAGTTCACAGATTATTAACCTTAACTGACCTGTTTTAACTTCTGTGTGACTCTCTAGCTGACCTGTTCTAATTTCTGTCTGACTCATAAGAGGTACAGCGTTGTCTTTTTTCATGTCTTTGTATGCATTTAAAAGCAGAATACAGGAAAAACATAGTGTAAGGAATAGAAATCACAGTGCACAAAATTGAAAAAGATAAAATAATACAAAGTACAAGAAATTAAAAGCAAGCTAACCTTCCCTCACAGCAGGCTCTGGCAGAGTTTGGATGAGCTTTTCCAGCAAGGTTTTGAAATGTTTTATTTCCTCATTAAATAGAAGGGCTAATTCCTAGCTCCTCCCCCTCAGTTCACAGATGATTATCCTGAGCTGACTTGTTATAACTGCTGTGTGACTCCATATTTGACCTGTTCTGATTTCTGTCTGACTCACAAGAGACACAGCTGTGGTCTCTTTTCAAGGTTTAATGTGCAATTAAAAGTAAAATACAAGGAAAACGCTATGGAAAGAAAAGACATCACAGTATACAAAATTAAAAATGACAATAATGTAATACAGTTTAAAGAAATCAAAAGTAAACTAAACTTTCCATCACAGCCACTGTGGCATAGTTTGTATGAGTTTTCCAGCAAAGCTTTGGCATTTTTTTTATTTTCCCCTTAAATGGAAGGTTTATTTCCTAGCTCTACCCCCTCAGGTCACAAATGATTAACCTTAACTGACCTGTTCTAACTTCTGCTTGACTCCTTAATTGACCTGTTCTATTTTCTGTCTGCCTCCCAAGAGACACATCTGTTGTCTGTTTTCAAGTTTTAAATATGCAATTAAAAGCAGGATAGAAGAAAACTTGCAGTGTAAAGAAAAACAAATTATACTATACAAAATAGAAAAAGACAATCAAGTAATCCAAAGTACAAGAAATCAAAGACAAACTAACCTTTCCCTAACAGCAAGGAGTGACAGAGTCTGGGTGAGCTTTTCCAGCAAAGCTTTGAGGTGTTTTTTTTATTTTACCTCTTAAATATAAGGTTGAATTCCTAGCTCCAGCCCCTCAAGTCACAGATGATTAACCTTAACTGACTTGTTCTAACTTCTGTGTGATTCCTTAATGGACCTGTTCCAATTTCTGTCTGATTCACAAGAGAAAGAGCTTTGTCTCTTTTCTTGTTTTAATATGCAGTTAAAAGCAGAATGCAGGAAAAACACAGTGTAAAATATACAAATCACACTACACAATATAGGAAAAGATAACAAAATAATACAAAGCACAAGAAATCAAAAGCAAACTAACCTTTTCCTCATAGTAAGCTGTGGCCATGTCTGGGTGAGCTTTTCGGGCAATGCTTTGAAATGTTTTATTTTACTCCTTAAATAAAAGGGTTAGTTCCTAGCTTTACCCTTCAGTTCACAAATGATTAATTTTAAGTGACCTGTTCTAACTACTGTGTGTCTCCTTAATTGACCTGTTCTTATTTCTGTGTGACTAACAAGAGACACAGCTGTGGTCTCTTTTCAAGTTTTAATATGCAATTAAAAGTAGTATACAAGAAAAACACAATGGAAACAAAAGAAATTCCAGTATACTAAATAGAAAAAAACAATAAAATAATACAGAGTACAAGAATTCAAAAGTAAACTTACGTTTCCCTCATAGCAAGCTGTGGCCATGTCTGGGTGAGCTTATTCAGCAGACCATTTAAATGTTTTATTTTACCCTTTAAATTAAAGGTTTAGTTCCTAGCTTCACACCCCTCAGGTTACAGATAATTAACTTTAACTGACCTGTTCTAACTTGTATGTGATACCTTAATTGACGTGTTCTCATTTCTGTCTGGCTCACAAGAGGCACAACTATGGTTTCTTTCCAAGTTTTGATATGCATTTAAAAAAAGAATACAAGAAAAAGCACAGTGTAAAGAAAACAAATCACAGTACACAAAATAAAAAAGGGAATCAAGTAACACAAAGTGCAAGAAATCAATGGCAAACTAACCTTTCCCTCACAGGAAAGTGTGGAAGAGTCTGTGTGAGCTTTTCCAGCAATGCTTTGGAGTGTTTTATTTTACCCCTTAAATAGAAGGATTAATAGTTAGCTGAAGCCCTGTAATTCACACGAGTAACCTTAAGTGACCTGTTCTAACTTCTGCGTGACTCTCTACTTGACATGTTCTGATTTTTGTCTGACTCATAAGAGACACAGCTTTGTGTCTTTTCATATCTTAGTATGCATTTAAAAGCAAAATATATATAAACCATAGTGTAAAGAATACAAATCACAGTGCACAAAATTGAAAAAGATAAAATAATACAAAGTGCAAGAAACCAAAAGCAAGCTAATCTTTCCTCACAGCAGGCTCTGGCAGAGTCTGGATGAGCTTTTCCAGCAAGGTTTTGAAATGTTTTATTTCCTCATTAATTAGAAGGGTTAGTTCCTAGCTCCTTCCTCACAGTTCACAGATGATTAACCTGAGCTGACTTGTTATAACTGCTGTGTGACTCCATATTTGACCTGTTCTGATTTCTGTCTGACTCACAAGAGGCACAGCTGTGGTCTCTTTTCAAGGTTTAATGTGCAATTAAAAGTAAAATACAAGGAAAACACTGTGTAAAGAAAACACATCCCAGTATAGAAAATTAAAAATGACAATAATGTAATAAAATTTAAAGAAATCAAAAGTAAACTAAGCTTTCCCTCACAGCAACTGTGGCAGAGTCTGTGAGAGTTTTCCAGCAAAGCTTTGAATTTTTTTTATTTTCCCCTTAAATGGAAAGTTTAGTTCCTAGCTCTACCCCCTCAGGTCACAAATGATTATCCCTAAATGACTTGTTCTAACTTCTGCTTGACTCTTTAATTGACCTGTTCTATGTTCTGTCTGACTCCCAAGAGACACACCTCTGGTCTGTTTTCATGTTTTAAATATACAATTAAAAGCAAAATAGAAGAAAACGTGCAGTGTAAAGAAAACAAATTATAGTATACAAAATAGAAAAAGACAATCAAGTAATCCAAAGTACAAGAAATCAAAGACAAACTAACCTTTCCCTAACAGCAAGGAGTGGCAGAGTCTGTTTGAGCTTTTCCAGCAAAGCTTTGAAGTGTTTTTTTTTATTTTACCTCTTAAATATAAGGTTTAATTCCTAGCTCCAGCCCCTCATTTCACAGATGATTAACCTTAACTGACCTGTTCTAACCGCTGTGTGACTCCTTAATGGACCTGTTCCAATTTCTGCCTGTTTCACAAGAGACAGAGCGTTGTCTCTTTTCTTGTTTTAATATGCAGTTAAAAGCAGAATGCAGGGAAAACACAGCATAAAGTATACAAATTACACTTCATAATGTAAAAAAGAGAACAAAATAATACAAAGTACAAGAAATAAAAAGCAAACTAACCTTTCAGTCACAGCAGGCTGTTGCAGAGTTGTAGTGAGGTTTTCCAGCAATGCTTTGAAATGTTTTATTTTACCCTTTAAATAAAAGGTTTAGTTCCTATCTACTCCCCCTCAGATCACAGATGATTAACCTTAACTGACCTATTCTAACTTCTGTGTGACTCCTTAATTGACCTGTTCTGATTTCTGTCTGACTCATAATAGACACAGCTCTGGTCTCTTTTCAAGTTTTAATATACATTTAAAAGTAGACTGCAAGAGAAAAAACACTGTGTAAAGAAAACAAATCACAAAATGAAAAAGAAAAAAGACAATAATGTAATACAAACTACAAGAAATTAAAAGCAAACTAATCTTTCCCTCACAGCAAGCTGTGTCAGAGTTTGGGTGAGCTTTTCCAGCAAAGCTTTGACATATTTTTGTTTTCCTCTTAAATGAAAGGATTAGTTTCTCCCCCTCAGGTCATAAATGAGTAATTTTAACTGACCTGTTCTAACTTCTGTGTGATTCCTTAATTGACCTGTTCTAATTTCTGTCTTTAAAAGCAGATTACAAGAAATCGCACAGTGTAAAGAAAACAAGTCATAGCATACAAAATGAAAAAAAGAGAATCAAGAATACAAAGTGCAAGAAATCAATGCAAACAAACCTTTCACTCACAGCAAAGTGTGTCAGAGTCTGGGAGAGCTTTTCCAACAAAGCTTTGAAATGTTTTATTTTACTCCTTAAATAGAAGGGTTAATTAGTAGCTCTACCCCTCAGTTCACAGATGATTAACCTTAACCGACCTGTTCTAACTTCTGTGTGACTCTTTAACTGACTTGTTCTAATTTCTGAGAGACTCATAAGAGACACAGCTATAGTCTCTTTTCAAGTTTTAATATGCAATTAAAAGCAGTATACAAGAAAAACACAATGTAAACAAAACAAATCCCAGCATACAAAATAGAAAAAAACAATAAAATAGTACAAAGTATAAGAAATGAAAAGCAAACTAACCTTTCCCTCAGAGCACACTTTGGCCATGTCTGGGCAAGCTTATCCAGCAGACCATTGAAATGTTTTATTTTCCCCCTTAAATTAAAGGTTTAGTTCCTAGCTCCACTCCTCTGAGGTCACCGTTGATTAACTTTAACTGACCTGTTCTAACTTCTATGTGATACCTTAATTGACCTGTTCTAATTTCTATCTGGCTCACAAGAGACACACCTCTGGTTTCTTTTCAAGTTTTGATATGCATTTAAAAGAAGAATACAAGAAAAAGTATAGTGTAAAGAAAACAAATCACAGTATACAAAAAAGGGAATCAAATAATACAAAGTGCAAGAAATAAATGGCAAACTAACCTTTCTCTCACAGGAAGGTGTGGCAGAGTCTGGGTGAGCTTTCTCAGCAAGGCTTTGGAGTGTTTTATTTTACCCCTTAAATAGAAGGATTAATTGCTAGCTGAAGCCCTTTAATTCACAGATGACTAACCTTAACTGATCTGTTCTAACTTCTGCGGGACTCTTTAATTGACATGTTCTAATTTCTGTCTGACTCATAAGAGACACAGCTTTATCTCTTTTTGCTTTTTAATATACAGTTAAAAGCACAATGCAGGGAAAACACTGTGTAAAGTATACAAATCACACTACACACATTAGGAAAAGACAATAAAATAATACAAAGTAGAAGAAATCAAAAGCAAACTAACCTTTCACTCACAGCAGGTTTGGCAGAGTCTGGGTGAGCTTTTCCAGCAATGGTTTGAAATGTTTTATTTTACTCTTTAAATAAAGGGTTTGTTCCTAGCTCCACCCCCTCAGTTCACATATGATTAACCTGAATTGACCTGTTTCAACTTCTGTGTGACTCATTAATTCACCTAATCTAGTTTCTGTCTCCCTCAGAAGAAACAGAGCTTTGATTTCTTTTCAAGTTTTAATTTGCAATTAAAAGCAAAATACTAGAAAAAGCATAGCGTAAAGAAAACAAATCACAGTATACAAAATAAAAAAGACAATAATGTAATACAAAGTACAAAAAATCAAAAGCAAACTAAACTTTCCTTCATGCCAAGCTGTGGCAGAGTCTAGATGAGCTATCCCAGCAAAGCTTTGAAATGTTTTATTTTACCCCTTCAATAGAAGGTACAGTTCCTAGCTCCACCCCCTCAGTTCACAGATGACTAACCTTAACTTACCTGTTCTAAATTCCAGTTTTGACTCCTTAATTGACCTGTTCTAATTTCTGTATGAATCACAAGAAACACAGCTGTGATCTCTTTTAAAGCTTTAATATGCAATTAAAAGCAGAATACAATAAAAACAAAGTGTAAAGAAAATAAATAAATGCATACAAAATAGAAAAATACAGATAAAGTAATGCAAACTAGAAGCGCTCAAAGGCAAACTAACCTTTCCCTCAGAGCAAGCTGCGGCCAAGTCTGGGTAAGCTTTTCCAGCAAAGCTTTGAATCGTTTTATTTTACCCCTTCAATAGAAGGTATAGTTCCTAACTCCACCCCCTCAATTCACAGATGACTAACCTTAACTTAACTGTTCTGACTTCCTGTTTTGACCCCTTAATTGACCTCTTCTAATTTCTGTATGAATCACAAGAGACACAGCTGTGATCTCTTTTAAAGTTTTAATATGCAATTAAAAGCAAAATACAAGAAAAACACAGTGTAAAGAAAACAAATCACTGTATACAAAATAGAAAAATACAATAAAGTAATGCAAACTAGAAGAGCTCAAAGGGAAACTAACCTTTCCCTCAGAGCAAGCTGCATCCAAGTCTGGGTAAGCTTTTCCAGCAAAGCTTTGAAATGTTTTATTTTTCCCCTTAAATAGAAGGTTTAGTTCCAAGCTCCAGCCCCCCAGGTCACAGATTATTAACCTTAACTGACCTGTTTTGACATCTGTATGACTCTCTAGCTGACCTGTTCTTATTTCTATCTGACTCATAAGAGACACAGTGGTTTCTCTTTTCATATCTTAGTATGCATTTAAATGCAGAATACAGATAAACCATAGTGTAAGGAATAGAAATCACAGTGCACAAAATTGAAAAAGATAAAATAATACAAAGTACAAGAAATTAAAAGCAAGCTAACCTTCCCTCACAGCAGGCTCTGGCAGAGTTTGGATGAGCTTTTCCAGCAAGGTTTTGAAATGTTTTATTTCCTCATTAAATAGAAGGGCTAATTCCTAGCTCCTCCCCCTCAGTTCACAGATGATTATCCTGAGCTGACTTGTTATAACTGCTGTGTGACTCCATATTTGACCTGTTCTGATTTCTGTCTGACTCACAAGAGACACAGCTGTGAATAATGTCCCTTCCAAAATTTTA